>NW_025791077.1:0-112967 GCF_907164935.1 Osmia bicornis bicornis
CCTATAATTTTTCTCTTACGACTTATTAACCCTTTCGCTACGGCAGTCCGTTCCGCGGGAGTAACTACACTGAACGGGGCACCGCGCCGCGCAGTGTGCACATCGCGCATCGGTAGTCTTCGATGTTCGCACGTACGTCTTTCAATGGCACTTTGGAATTGTCTTGTATGTATACTTTTTTACGAGTTATGTAACATCTGTTTCGTCATATTATATAGAAAATCATAAAAATGAGTATATTGTGGTTATTCAGAAATTTACATATTAACAAATTTTATTATTATTATAAATAAAATACAATTAAGGTAATTAGATATCAAATTATACAATAATTCTTAGTAATATAACTCTGTATGGTAGATTGTAAAGCAAGGTGCCACGCAGAGACCAACATTACAATCTTTACATTCATATCGAGTATCGCGTCTTTTGTCGTTTGCGGTACAAACGACGCACCTTCTATTTCGGTTTTTTCTTGGTGGTTTATACAGTGAGGGAAAATGCCGTTCTATTAGCCGTAATGGATCGTTTTTGCCTGTTTGATGATGATAAGTAGTGTTCATATGATATTTTTGCAATATTTGTCGGATCAATTTCAAGTGAAATTTGGCTATAGATATCGGTTGTTGCGTGTTGTGTTTATATAGACAGTATGCATTCCACACGCATATGTCCAGCAAATGGAAAAAATATTTACGATACCATTTCATAGATTTACGTGTCGAATTTATAGTGCTAATCACCATGTCTACTTTGTCGACAGAACCCATACAATTATTGTAATCTAAGACGCATACTGGTTTTTGAATTTTCTTTCCTCCACGCCTAACAACCGTTGCAAACTCTGAAGTATGCATGGTGGATAACATATAAACTTCTTTCTTATCCATCCATTTTACAGCTAATAAATTTTTAGTTGAACGGGAAGATGCCTCTCCTTTTCTCAGTATATCAGTAATCTTTGGCATTCCTCGTCGCCTTTTTGATACCGTCCCGCACGCATTTGTATAATTATCATACAATAAATTAAACAAGGGTGGGCTTGAATACCAGTTATCTAGAAAAACTGTGTGTCCTTTTCCTAGATAGTGCGCCATTAGTGTTTCTACTATCGCTCCCGATTTGCCGATTTCCTTATTTTGGCTGTTGCTCATAGTCGATGACCCGGCATAAATAATAAGGTCTTGTACAAAACCAGTTCGGCAATCACAAAGAATGAATGACTTGATGCCAAATCTACTTCTCTTTGAAGGAATATATTGTTTGAAGGAAAGTCTCCCTTTATAGAGAAGTAAACTTTCATCGATGCACAAGTCTCGGTAAGGATAAAATGATTGGCTGAAATTATTTCGGAGCATATCGACCACGTTCCTTATTTTATATAATTTATCATTGGTAGGTCTGATATCTTGGCTGAAATGTAGCATCGATAGCAATTTAAAATAGCGGTCTCTAGGCATAATCTCTCCAAAAATATCACTACGTAGGAGTTTGTCTACACTCCAGTATTCCCCTAGGGATAGCTTCTTATTGCGTGTCATTAGAAATGACACTGCAAAAAAGCGGTATATTTCGGATAGTGTCGTTCCTTCACCATCTTTCATATTATTGTTATTTTTTTTTAACCAATAGTCATTTGTTTCATTTACAATGTATTGCACGAACTCGTTTGAAGCAAAGAGCTCAAAGTAATCAATTATTTTCGCTAATCTGCTAATGTTTGCTATAATTCCTGTATTTTCAGCTGTAAATGGATGTATCTTAGGGATGAATGTGTTTGTGGTCCACGAATCGCAATAGTCGTTATTGTCTCTCTCATTGTTTTCTACTTCTGAGTCTGAGGTATTACATATATATCTTCTTTTTTTGTTCAGAGTGAAATTATCTACGTTTTCACTCTCGGAACCATTTTCGGAGTCGGTTAATCCATTCAAAAATAGAATGCTTTTTGAACTCCTTCCTGGCATTCTAACAAGGATGCAAATAAAAATTAAAAAGCAAACTTTACGCAAACCTACAATTAAATTTTCAAATAACCGTTACTAACCTCGAAATTGATCTTAACTGTAAAAGCAGACAATAATCTTTTCAATCTATATCTTGTCCGACTTAATATCGGTTCAAGAGATACTTATATTATAATCCTTGTTTTCGATTGTAGCTTTGTGCCTTACTAATACTTTACCATCCAATAGAAAAAAATTGAAGATTCTTATTTCGTATATAAAATATGCAGGATTTAGTTCAGTACGAACTATTAGATTCAAAAGATATTCTACCGGTATAGTAGATTCTGTTTTACTAACGGTCAGCGTAGGTGGCCTCGCGGACGCCGATTATAGTCGGCGCCCGTACACACAGCACGTCGCGCGGACACCGACTATAGCCGGCATCCGTACACACAGCACGTCGCGCGGCCGCCGACTATAGTCGGCGTCCGTAGCGAAAGGGTTAATTACCAAGTTTGCCATACCACAATCAAATCGTTATTGGCAGCACCGTTTGTTCGGGTATTTTTAATTTTGCGCCGCCTCCGAAAACTTTGAAATATATTTAGTATCCTATTTAATGATTAAGTAGATTGTATTAATAGCTGTGGAATACAGATATAAATGAAATGGAAATTATTTTATACTTTTTAGTGCATTTTGAAGTCGGATTTTTTTTTTGTTAAAAATTATTTTATTTCACACTTTTTAGTGGAACGAGCAGTATTCGAAGTTTACTTGCAGGGACAAGTTTGAAAAATCGCGATCGGTATATTCCTTGGAGGGTAACCCTAAAGAATAGGCTTTTTATTATAATAACAATAGTTATTAACAATAGAAGTACATAAATTTTGGGAAATCGGATCATCGCGGAATGATCTACGAAATGTGAAAACTTTCATCGCAATCGGTGCATTCCTTGAACCAGAACGTATTTTGCAATAATGAAAACCGTTCGAAATAAAAAAATGCGAAATGTTTTTATAACGGGACCAATCGGAAGACATATCCTACAAGACGCAAAAGATTTCATTCCGATTGGTCCATCCATCTCGGAGTAATCGGTGAACATACACCGCACGTACATGAAATAGTACGTTTTTTGTAATAAAAACCGTTCGGAATGAAAAAATATAGAATGTTTTTTTAACGGGACCAATGGGGAGACATACTTTAGAAGATGCAGAAGGTTTCGTTCCAATGGTCTCTTCTTGGCTCTTTATATCCCTGAAGCCTTTACTGTTTCTGTGCCGTTCTACGCTTTTCCACGTTCCTCGCAGTGTTAGTGTTAACGCCGTGCTGTGTTTCGTGCTCTAGTGGCCCATCGTTACAAGTGTCTATTCGCCGCGTTTTATCCTATTATATCTATTTGACTCTAGTGACTCTAATTTAAGCGGTGCTTAATGTATATGTGTTTTTCCCCGCATTATCTGTGCCTGTGGCCGGTTACGTGTGGACGTGCGCGATTTGCTCGGAACCCTGACTCTTAAACCGCGGCAAAATCCGGCGAGAGTGCAGGTTCAGGGATGCTGCGGCAGTGAGCATTGCTTGTCAACGGTGGCCGGTGGCGCTTTACGAACAGCCACGAGAAGCTGAAATCCTCGACAAGGGACACCGAATATGAAGCATCAGTTGGTGCCTGAGAAAATTCGTGGCAGGGATCTCGAGCTGGACCCCCGAGACATTCGTGGATCTGGATTGATCAGAGAAGGTGACAGTGACGCCTTTGTGACCCAGCAAGCATCATCGACGTATCAGCCGTGGGAACACATGTTTGCAAAGTTTGCGAGGCCTGCAGCTCGGCAGCTTTACAACGCAACGGTACTCTGTGGCTAACATCTGGTTTAAAACGTGGAAACTAGGCAAACGATGGCAACAGTGGCAACTCGCATCTACCTGACCAGCGACAAGCCGCAAATTTTTTCCAAATTACAAAGCCACTATCCTGTGCGTTTTATTACGGTGCCGCTCGCTGCAACTCAGAGCGACACGGTCAGACGGTGACGGCTCGCGTGCCCCTGAATGGAATACTAAAAAGGAACTGCGCGCGAAGCCCCTTCAGGTAGACAACGACGCTCGCGACCCTTCGGATATCGGCCGATGGCTGACTCATTGACCCAGCTCTGGCCGCTACCTGCGAGCGGGTGACAACAATCCGTGCTTAGCACGTCTGCACGCGCCTCCCATCCACCCAACGAGACGCTAAAATCTCACAATTCCCACGCCGGTTCTAAAATCCAAACTCTGAAAATCAAACTAATACATGCTTTATCGCCCGAACACCTACCTCTCCCTTTGTCAAAATTTGAAAACAATCTGTATCAACTTTATTTCGCGGAAATCGTATTTAGTTACCTCTAGATTTAATCTCCATCTGATCTTCATAACAATTTTAAAAGCTAGTTTTGGTGCATATCAATTCTCAATTATAATTTCAACGTGGTTTTTTAACTACAAATCAGCAATTCTAGCCTCCTGATAATTCTCAAATTTTGATAAATTTTGAACTTTATTACACTTTTTCAATTACATTTTATTAATTAATTAAAATTTAATTTTTCGCGCGCGCAATTTTCTATCAGCGATCTCGAATCCTGGACGTAATATGCTCGCCCTTCGGCTCTCCTCCGGTTGCTGAATTCGCGGCTTCTTCTTTGATCCCCTGCACTCGCTCCTCGCAGCATCCCAAGCTCGAACGGTCCCTCTCGCCGTACCCGCTGGCAGTGCCACAGTGGTCCGGAAAGCCAGTTTTTGTGGCCAAATTCAAAAGTTTGTCCTAGCTTTCTGAAAGTTAATAATTTCGGGTTTTGAGGTTGCTAATAACGAATTTGATGCTGAAAATTAAATATTCGAAACGACAGGACTAATGTGCCAATATGTACTGATATTTCGTGGTCATGAAATTTTATAAATATGTAAAAGAATATTGTAATATTTAGGTACCTATATTTCGTCCGTATCCAATTCAAAGTTATCTAGATCCCTAAATACAGGCAATGTTTCAGCCATATCGTCATATCTTCATTATTTTCATTGAAATCTTCCTCGTTATCTGTTGATTCTTCTATAGTTGCGGATGTCGTTGGCGTTACTTCTGGTTCCGTAGATGGCGGACGTAATAATGACAAAACTTCTGCAGGACAGATTCAGTTTTTTCAATTTTCGTTTTTGTATTCGATTTCTTAAACTGATACTCGATATCAGAGGATCTGAAGTTTCCGTTGCCCTGTTAAATATATCCTGAAGATTATGGTTGCGGCTATCCTTTCTGCATGGAATTGTCGGTCATATTTGTAAATTTTGTTTCTGGCTTCCGGACCTTCTTCTCCTAAACATCCAGGGGGTAGAACACTATGTTCTACTATTTGTCTTCCATGTATAAGCACTTTATGCACAGTTGGAGGCATAGGGTACCAAGAATAATTTTCTTTAAATATTTTAGCGGTTTCAAAACAAAACTGCTCAAATTTATTTAAATTTATTGGGAATTGGCATGATATGGTAATTAAAATGATTCTAAAATTGTTGATTAATGCAGCATTTATTTTTGTGATATCTGCCAATATTTCAGCTTGCTGAAATGCTCGACGAGCGGTGTTTCCGTCATTAGAGTTGCCGAATCCTCCTTGTTTAGGCTTATCAATATGCAATCCCAATTGTTCCCAACATAATTTTTGTACCTCTCTTTTAGCGCGAAGGAAGTTTTCTTTATCTGGCTGCCTTATTTGCCACTTTTGTACTTCTATTCGGTAGGAAATATGAATTACGCATTCGAAAAATCGAATCCATGCGTGAAGAGGGCTTATACCATATCGTAAATTGTCTGTCTTTTTTGGAGCAAACTGTGGAGCGTTAAAATTATCAATTTCTAAAATTTGTTTTGGAGCCGCTCCACAAATAGGACAACGTTGCGAGGACGCTGTTTGTGTTAAAACATTCAAAACTTTTCCATCGATCAACGTTAACATTAATTTAAATTTAATTTTCAAAATTTTGTTTTTGTATGGTATACTTAAGTCTGATAAATTATTAATTTTGATTATCAATATTTTTCCTTCTCCTTTATGATTGGTTCTGATGTTTCCTTTATATATTGTAATTTCAATGGCCTACAAAATCTAACGGACCGCGGTGTATTATTGTTCCATAAAATAGTATTTCTTGTTTGCAATCTGAGAGAGATTGCTGACGTAATAACAAGCGAGCTATCTGTGTCTGGTGAATTTACATTTGTTCCGAATTGTTGTTTGTATGTCGATTGACCGCTACTGCCATCAAATCCGTAGCTACAAATCATTTCAGATTGTATAATATCATCGTTGCTTTTTGAAATCATACTATCTATAACTTCCGTTTGTAATAGTAAAATCCTTTTTGCTGTATGTTCAAGCAAGTTTTGCAAGGAAACTTCGGCGGTAGTTTCTGTAATGTTAATTCCTGATGGTCTACAATTCTTTTTTCCTTCCAAAATAATCTCGTATCTGGGGTAAATGTCGCAATTTCGTTCTTTATTTTCCAATCTGATATTAAGGTATTGTCGCTTGCTGAAATTATTATCGTACAAAAAGGCTAACGCATCATCTACAGAAAGCGGTACTATATCTTTGTTTTTTGTTGTTAAAAAGAAGCGTCCGCATTTTTTTGACACGTTCGGGGCTTTTTGACGTTTCATTCAAAATAACTGCCAAATCTTTATTGGCCTCTTTTTGTGCCATGACTTTTGTTGCATGTAATATTAAATTTAAATCTTCTTGCATTGTTTCTGCAAGTTCTGACGCTTCTCTCCTCTGTGCTCGTGTTGATTTTTCTTGATATGACAAACGTGGTAGTCCTACAGGTGACTAAACTTCAGGATGATTATCGCTGACGTATTTTTCGACGATGAAGTCTTCTTCTAACCATTTATTATATTTCGAACGAAATTTCTGTTGAATTCGCCTGGAATTTTTCCATTTTGTAGATAAATTACTACCAAATTTGCGAATTTTTTCTTCGACAGACTTCCTTATTCCTCAGAAATATTAGTTTCTTGCATCACATTACAAATGAAACTAGACACTGCAATTGTTTTCCTATTTATGTCACTCTCATTGAACCACACACTGAAGAGTTCTTCATTTTTAAAATGATACTCGTCTAAAAAAAATGAAATTATTAGCTTTTCTTGGACGCAATTATCTGATACGGCGAGAAAAAATGAAACATACTTAAAAATCTGTGCGACATTATATATAGAGCGTCCTAAAATATTACTATACGCGATAACTATCACTATATAAACTATAATATAATAATATACTATGAATAATATAAAACTGAACTATATAAACTAATATAAATAAATAATAATGTATAACTTGTGACGTTTAGGTCTTTCGCTACTTATGCGAAGGAGAGGATACCGCGAGTGGTACGAGCGTACGATTTCCCCTACGCGTCTCAAGGAGTGGTTCGCGTTCGCTGCGCGTTCGCGAAGGCAGAAGGAACGGTGAAGTCAGTAACGAGACGTAAGTTTGCGGTGTAAAAAAAAGAAAATATCGATTTATTCAGAAAGACGGTGATTGAAGTATGGCAAAATAGCCGATCACAGAATGGTAGTAGCACCGCAAATATTATGGCAGTTTACGCGTTCAACAATCAACGGAACGCAATTCTCATCTAATAGATGTTCAATAGACGCGCAGATTATGTAAATATAATATACAACGAACTTGACTAGATTGATCGTCAATAAGCACGCAGATCGGATTCACACGAATCGAAAGTGTAATAATAAAAAAAAAATGGTAACGCAAAAGAAAAGATTTCAACCAGTCGAGCGACTTTAACGCGACCCAAAAACTCAGTCTTCTTTTAATACGGAAAAATGACTGGTTGAATAACGCATTTAAATCTCACGGAATAATTATAATAGAATATAAAGTAATATAAGAAAATATAACGTAAAGAAAAATCTCAACCAGTCGAGCAACTTTAACGCGACTCAAAAAACTCAGTCTTCATTTATACGGAAAAATGACTGGTTGAATAACGCATTTTAAGAAATATGAGAAAATATATGAAAAGAATAACGCAAAGTATCCGAACGCAAAATCGTGACCCTGCTCGGAATGCGAAAAGTAATATATACACAACGGTTACAAAATTTCGTTGGTCGTCTACGATTCAAACGTCTTTCGCCGAGGACGAGTTATTGTTCGCTCGATTGTTTCGGAAACATATACCGAAATCACGACGCACGAAGGTCGCGTGATCGTGGAGCGCGTAGGCAAGAGAGGAACGTTTGAATTTATTAACCGTGCAGCGAAATATTAACTTTTACGCGTCTCTTAAATCGCAGAATGGCGAGCCAGTGGATTCCGAGGATACTTCCGGTTCAGCGAGGTTTTCACCTGCGAACCTCAGATCGACAGGGGCACTGACTTCACGATTTCAGTCACAATCAAAGGATGAGAAAGTCGCGCACTAAGTCCCGACCCTCGACTCCTTTGCAGACTGAAATACGTGTATTTAAGAGAATCCGATAACCGTGGATTTGCCGGAATCCGTCAACGTTCTTCCTGGAGTACGAAGCGTGCTCAAGGAAGAAATTAAGACTGCCAAGAGCGAGATCACGGCCCTCCAAATTGCAATGTAAAATTGCCAGAACACAAGCAAAACGGGGATGGCTCGACTAGGTTCCCTAGGAGTCAACGTCGTCTTGGATATGCCTGTGTAGGGCGATCTTTCGAGGGTGCTGAGTCCCAAGATAGAAGGCCACTACTTAATGAAAGGGAGGTGTCCAAGCTCGGGCTCTAGTCACGACTTGCTGGATCGCAATCTTTAGACGGTTGTCTCTTGGAAGAGAGCCGTAGGTGAAAGCGTTCCGTTCTGCTTGTCGTTGGGACCAGAGTGTCGATCGATGGATCGACACTGAGCTCCTTCGATCCGGCGTTCGAAGGAGGGGATCCGCGCACGCGCTCCACTTAGAAAAATAAGTAGGGATAGCACATACCATCGCTATAGTTCCGATCTCCCAAGAAAAATCTATACTACTTGTTTTATACTATGTAACTGTACGAATGTACGGTTACAAGCTTAATAAAAAATATAATAATATAAAATATGGAACACTAAAGAAAATTTTGGAATGCTAGATATTTCGCTCTGCTCGCTTAGTAAAAGACTGACCAAATAAAACAATAAATGCAGTAACAACCCACTCGTCCCTTTATTGTTTATGAGACAATTGAAGTAGTCCAGACGTCTGGAGGTCCCGAATGCAACATCAGAATATGTACCTCGGGCGTCTTTGTTACAATTAACACAAAATTAAAAGTAGCAAAAAGGTAGCAGCTGAATTATACATATTCTCTTTAACGATTGTTTAAACTTTCATCTAAAATAAGTCAGAAGTCTAGCACTTCTAAGCATTTTTTAAAATCCTTCTCAAAGTTTAAGTTAATATAAAGTTTGCATTATTTCTATACGGATTTAAAAAATAATTAAACTGAATTAAGTACTTGAAATACACCTGCTAACATGTATATTACTATTATCAAAACCTACTTTTTGATATTTTATAGTTGTTACATAGAACGTTTCATTTTACTTTAAATTTTGAGATTTTGTCTTTACAACATTGTACCACATTACAGCATTATTTAGAATAAATAATATCTTGGATTTTGGGAGTTTTTAAAGGTTGTCATTTTATAGCATCAAACATTTTTTCTAATATAATGAACTTGAAAAATTGACTTTTGGCCACAAAAAGTGGCTTTCCGGACCACTGTGCAGTGGATCGAGACCGGCCGGCCTGATTCTTCTTTCTCGCCGGCCGACTCTTAGCGAACCACGACCCTACCCGCTCTTCTTCACAGATTCTCCGACTGCATACGTACTATACGTAGCATCCCGCTTACGGCACCCTTACATACGTGTAGTATAGAATTGAATGAGTTTTCCCTCGGCCTCGCAACGCTGGCGGTCTCTACGCTCTCGCGATCACGTGGATTTGTTGCGCTTCGCGGTGCCTCACGATTGTGCGGGTTTTAAGTGCTAGGTTTCCTGCATCGGTGTACGTGTTGCGACTCCCTTTGGCCTCTCGTAATTTGTGCGACCCTTCAGGCGAATGGCAAGTGTATTTGTGCTGTGAGTTTGGTGCGATAATAACATCGATCGCAAGTAAGCCCGACGCCTCTATACCGTGGCTATGAGGAGATTGCTCTTCTGCCAGCTTGGTCCCGGACTCTGGTACGATTCTGTGGCGGCTCCGGGGCCGTCCTGCTCCGTGAGCCTGGATCGCTTATCGCCTGATCCTGGGGGCATTATCACGGCCCGGCCCTGTGAGACGACGGCTGCGATGTTGGATTCGGATTCCGCTAGACGAGACGAGCTGTCTTTATTGTTGCAGTGGTATGTCATTTTGCGTAGAGAACCTACGATGGGGTAAGTCCGTATTGGGAAATACAATTTTAATCACAGCCTCGATTCGGGTTTCAATTCAGCCTTAGATGATGACAAACGATTGAATTACTGATTAACGAACTACCTGGTTAACTTACCGACCGTATCTCGAGAATTCTGGCTTTCTGGCTTGCTGCAGCAACAATGGCCCCTGTGGGTGCATCAAGCATTGGGCGGGTTGTCGGAGGTTGCATACGACTATGACTGCTTTAATATTAAGGGGGAGGAGGGGGAGAGTAATTGGGGGTAGTTTTCCTGCATGTGTGAGGGCAGGCTCGAGCGCACTTGTATTTATACTGCTTTTTGCGATCTCGTGATTTGCCTGCCTGATCATCTGGCGCCTGAGTTCTCGTCGGTCATTGCATGGGTCCTGAACGCTTGTCGTCCCTCCCCTTTTCGGCCGTGCGGACTTGACGCGGAGGGACTTATTTCGGGATTTTTCATACTCATGCGGACTTTGCGCGCGGAATTTTGCAACGTTCTCAGCTTTCTCACAAACGTCGTCCCTATATGTGCATTTGCACCTTTATTTCGGTGTTCAGTCTCTAATTCTGCTGCTACTATCCCCTTTCCTCACCGCTCCCGAACTTCGACTGCGGTTCCTAAACTAACACCCCATTTTTCCTAATCAATTCGTCACTTCATTTATTCATTAATTCTTTCTTTCTCTCGCATGCTGGTCACTTCTGTGCATCACGCTCCTTTGTTTTCACCACGTCTCTGCTCGAGCGTGGGTGCCGGTCGGGTTCCCCGTGCGCGGTTGCGCTTGTTTTGGCGCGTGTGCGCCCTCCGCAGGGTTGCCCTCCTCTCCTCCCGTGCTTTGATTGTGTCGACGCGGGCATGCGGGAGTGACGAGCGGCGCGGTCACCGCTGCAATGGTATTGTGCTTCCCCGCCGTGTTTGCTCGCCTGACGCCGAGGACATTCATTTAATTTGGGACTGCCGAAAGCTCCTAAGCCTTTTAGCACACTTGCTCATTGACGCACATTTTATTCACGTTTTACTAACTCACTTTCTCTCGTCTTCTTCTGGGTCTGGGCTCGCTCACTCACACTGTTGTTGTTGCTCCCCCTTTCTTTCCTCCTACCCCCTCTTGCCTGCTGGCCCTGGCCATGTCTGCGCGCTATCTCCTTACCTCACCACACCTCTCACCTTCCCCACCCCTCCGCCTCTGCGTTGCACCATGTATGCTTCTCTCCCCCGGTTCGCTTTATGCTATCATCTTCCTGCACTGGCGACACTCATGGCGTTCAATTTATCGTTCTATTCTCTTCCTTCGCTACCACAAGCACCTACATTCACCCTTTCAGCCTTACCTCTTTTATCTTTTATCTTTTGTATTTTTCTTTCTTTGCACGCGCCTGTACCGGCAGCGAGCCCACCCTTTCCGTCTCCCCTCTCCCTCGCTCCACTCTCTCCCCGCCGCTGCCGCTCTCTTGCATGCATCTTTCCTTCTCTTTCCCTCTCCTCACATCTGCATGCGCGCCTTCGACACCCCATTCCTCCTTCCCTCATCCATTCCTCTACAACCCCCCTGTTTTTTCCCTCTTGCATTCACCCTCCACCATCTTCTCCTTCCTTTTCGCCCTCCCACTCCGCTTCTGCTTACCGCCCCTGGGCCGTCGGTCGGCCCTGATCGGCTCTCTGCTCACAATCTTCGACACTTCACGCCTTGCAGTCGATCGGTGAGCTCGGCCGGCCGCTTGCTCCTTCTGTTCACACCTCGCTGACCTTGTGTGTTTCTCTGGCCTCGTGGGCTCTCTCCTCTATACATCATAACCTACGCTGTTACGCGTTTCGCGCTTTAAACCGTCGTGGCAGTAAGCCAGGTCACATCGAAACCAGGAATAATCGCGTAAATCTCAGCTGTGCGCAACGGTGTACAGCTTTCCCGCGAGTGCTAGAAACAGTGGGTCGTGGACAATTGAAACTGTGACAAATTGTGATTAGTGGAACTTGCCATCAGTGACAACTTCAATTCAACGAATCAAGTGAATCAATCCGCAAAGAACGATGGCGCAACTCAAACTCACCTCCCTCACGCCAGACGGGCGTGTTCAGCCAACTTTCAGCAAGCAGGACAGGCAGTAGGCAGCCAATGACAGGCAGGCCGCGGCGGCAGATAAACCGGAAAATGTCCAAGAAGGATCTGACGCCTCTTACCCACAAGCATTGTTTGGGGAGACTCTCTGGAGAATTTGCGACTCGGACTCTGACCCTGAATATGCATACGGACAGCTTGCGCTAACAACAACAACAACAACAACAACAATTCAGACGACGACGTTATCATTCTCAGCCCGGAAACCTTGCCGGAACTTCGAAGCGAGCTTTGACACCCAGTCCAGTAAGGCTAGCGGGGCTCGCTCAATAGTACGCATCAACAAAGATCGTCAAACGCAAGTATCAACACACAACGCGTAGGATCCATGGCCGTGGGGCGAAGACAACAGAACATCGATGCGTTCTCCAACCAGGCGGTCTACTTTCACTCACAGTCGCGCAGGTGCACGCATCCATCGATCAGCCCCCGAACTCAGCAGTGAATAATCGAGTTTCCTCACCCCATCAGACGCCATTCACGAAGGACCTGTCAACGTACGAATCAGCGGGTCTACACGCAAACGACCAGACAACGGCTGTTCTCCTGCCCCTTCTCGTAACTCTCGCAGCTCCTCAGTGACAGGAAGCGACTCGACCTTTCAGAAGCGGCAGAACAACACGAGCTCGAGCTCCCAATGGGAGCGCTTCGATGCTGAACAGATCTGTTTGGACCTAGGGAAGCTGCTTGGTGACGAGGTGTCGCTCACAGCCGGTTGCAAGATCTTCGTCGTCTCTTGCTGCCGCACCTGCAACCACCGGCAAGCGGACGTAATAACCCTCGACATGCTGCTCTCCCGCTCTCTCCTCGGGTGGTACTCACCAGGCCGATTGCGAGTACCGGCGCGCCGCCTCCCCCTGTTTGTATCAAGAAACCAGTACAGCTGGCAAGCATTGTACATACACTCTCGCGTCTCCCTCCTCCTCATACACCGACTCTGACTGCGCCTCGCCGCCTGTGTCACCATCGCTGGCTGCCTTGCACCGGCGCTTGGGTGCGCAATCTTCGGATTCATCTGTTGCTGCAACCTCGCTTCCGCCATCCCCTTCCTCGTCATATACCTCGCTGCCGATATCAGCGGGGCTATCTCTCAGTAAATGCTGGCAGCATTCTATCGAGCCTCTCGTTCAGCTCGATTGACGGCAAACAGGACGGAAGGCTACTAGTACGCGGACAGCAGTAACAACATCGGCAACAACGCCCACGGCAGTCCCCAATCGATCCGGTAGCAGGCTCTGCCGAGAAGGACGTTCAGGACCTCAACCCCACCTTTCAAGCTGCACGACTTTTCGCCTCGCTCCTCCTCCTCCTTGTCTTACATCTTCGCCTCATCAGAAAAAATACAAAATTCAAATCGGTGCTGCCTCACCTTCCGGCACAGCAAGAACTGCTGGAACCGGACGCAAGATCCAGCAGAAACAGGCATTCCCAGCGCACATACTTCGCAAAAAAGTTCCCCCAACCCTTCAAACCTCCGAAACTCGCTAGCGTACCGAATCCAGATAAGCAGGCCTGGATCAGCCAGGAAACAAAAGTGTAGCCTGGGACTCAGCAAACCTGAGGGAAACTCCCGTGCATCCGCACTCACCCCTACTTCCTCGTCATCCCCGCGGCCTCTGCTCAGCAGATTTGGCTGTCTCCGCAGCCATCAAGAAGATTACCCACGCAACAAGCGCACCCCCTTCTCTCGCCTCCAGTGAGGCACAGGACTTGAAAATTGGATACAGTACGGCGGGAAACAAA
Organism: Osmia bicornis bicornis; assembly: GCF_907164935.1. Lineage (NCBI taxonomy): Eukaryota > Metazoa > Arthropoda > Insecta > Hymenoptera > Megachilidae > Osmia > Osmia bicornis. The sequence continues at coordinate 14,281 of NW_025791077.1, forward strand.
AGTGGGGTAGCCTCGCCCTGCGCCTTCTCTTCCCAGCCAGCGGAACTAGGCCCTGTGGCCTCGGGTGCTGACGTCTCTACAGGTACCCCTGCAGTCTCAAGGAAACACCCAGGGGCTATCAAACGCGACTCCATCGTAGTAGTCGTCAGATCCCGCAAATTAATCGGATACAGAGAAATGGTTGGCACCGTTAGGTGCAGACTTGGGACACAGCGTTGGAAAATCCACGGGATCAGGAAGGGCCCAGGATGCACCTTCTGCATCAACTTCGGCACGGATGGCGAGGAAGCGGCTGAAGACTTCATCAGGGTCTTCAAACACACGGATGGTATGTGGATGGGAAGGCATACCTCAGCGTCGCAATAAACAGGTGGTTTTTATTCAACGTCGATCCCGCGGCAGACGCCGCAGATTCAAAAGGCCATCGGAAAGGCCATAGGCGCCACACCAAGAGCCTGCGATCACCGAAGGACAGTCCGACAGGACCATGGAAGACACATCCTGATTGACTGTAGGTTGAGGCTAGCTGACCGGATCCTAGCCCTTGACAGCCTACAGATTGGATGGTGCCCAGCAATAATCAAGAAACAAGGAAATGGGTATTAGCCTACCCATAGGCACAGGCGCAGATTGAGATCCGGGGACCCAACACGGTCGCGCACGCCACGCACGACACGCATCGGTATACATTTACGCGTATAAGGCATGACACTAGTGACATTAGTGAATTGCGGCCGGGGATCGTGTGTTTTTTAGTGTATCTTACCGTTGCACATCTCATTTTACATTTGTATGCCTTCTGCACCTACATTCTACAACTTATGCCTTTTCTTAAGCTTAGCTTTATATTTATTCCATTTTAGTTTTACTTTGTTTTATATTCTATCTTCTTTTATAGCCCATATCTTCACTATATATCTTACATTTTACAGGACGCCAACTTCCATATTAGCCCATACGCCATGTGGCACTGTAATTATATTGATTATATTGTAATATATTGTACCAATTATATTAGAAGCACATTGTGTGCCTGCTACACCATATCATATATTGTATATAAACAATTTCATTGCCTGTCTACTTGTATTCCTCGTATCCCACTGCACAGCAATATCCCACATTCTGCATTGTGCATCACACGGTGCATTCTGCTCTATCCACTGTCATGTCCATGTAAAATGCATATATGTTACACACTTTTACATTCTGTGCTTTTTAAAACAGAGCGAAAGCGCGTATTTTGCTCTTATGTCTTTGATTACACTCGTACATCTTGTCCCTACATTCATACCCTTATCCTCTATGTTGTTACGTCCTGTGACGCATTCTTTAAAATTTCTATTTCGCCACCCAAACTCTTTAAGCCGCTATTTCGCGACCTAAATTCTTTAAACTTATATTTCGCTATACAGATTCTTTAAACTTACATTTCGCGATACAAATCTTTGAACTTCTATTGCACCACCAAATTCATCGCTCCGCAAAAATTCTGAGTGAGCAACTCAGGCCGGGTCGTCGTACGGCGAGAACGCTGACGATTCCGGACGAGGTGGTTCACCCGAATGCCAAATCAAAAGTCGACCTCATTAATCAATATATAATAACGAGACCAAACCGCCCGCACACAGACCAACTATAGTACAGAACTCGTATCAGATCAAATTTAGTGCAGACTCAAAGTCATCGCGACCCGATCACTTCCGTGAAACTCGTTCAGAATCGGCCAGTCCGTTAACGCGAATCGGATTTATTCTAAACACGCGTACAAAATCCGCAATATACGACTCTGCTACGGGACCCAGAGACCCGGACAGAGCAATCGTCAAGTGTAAAACACGCGCAAGTTAAGAACTGTACGAAATACAATAAACATTTGTTTGTGCTCGGAAGTGTGTGAACTTCAATTAAACGTCTACCCTACTGTCTACATCCACCAGGACGACTTATTTCTACAGGTATCCTCGCCCAGCGAAAGGTAAGTAAGAACCTCTACCTACACTAACAACGTAGATTAAATCATACAAAAGTCCGCGGAGACCTCAGTGAGAGGGAGAACTTCGCGACATTACAATGTTATATTATTTTCATTTTCATTTTTATTATTCTCATTCTATTTCTTACAAGCACCGCCAGAGCATGCCCATGCTTCTCCTGCACGTACGGCCTTCCTATAAACATAAACACGAGCACCCAAGTATATTAACCCTAAACTCCTAGCAAGTGTTTACCCGTGTACCTAGGTTTACTTGGCCTGCCCTCTTGCATGGCTATCTCTGCCCTTGGTGCTCCCCTCCTTCTCTCTTATCTTATCTTTTCCTGGCCCGTCACGCAATATATTCAAACTGGTGCCTGCCCCTGCAACCTGCCATCTACAATCCGCGCTCTGCACCCTATACTCCCCCCTCCCCTCCTCTCTTCACTCCTGCTTACCACTACTTGCGCAGCGCATGCCGTACGACGCACACCGGCCTTCAACGTATGCTATTATGTCTTACGTCCCGTGCACGCCTGCATCCTCAGTCCCCAGCCTCTCTGGTTCAATGTAGAATCAGACAGAGGGGGACCGCGTGCGAAGCTTCTCCAGATTGACAACACTTAACCCGGCACACACGAGCGCGGCTCACGGCTCGTTCGCAACCCTTCGGATATTCATTGATGGTCGGTTTGCTGACCCAGTTTCGGCCGCTACTGGTGAGCGGGCGGCGTTATCTGTTCATCCCCCGCTTATACGCACCTCCCATTGGCCCAGTGAGGGGCATGAAACTCCCAGCCCCCGTGCCTTATTTATAATCTAGCTCTGGAAACTCAATTTAACGCGTGCTCCATCCTTCGAACAATCATTCTCCTGTTAGCATTAATTTTGAGATAACCTGCATTAATGCTCCTTCACGGAAACTGCATTTAACCATTTCAAAGTTTGATCTCCGGGACAAGTTAAAAATGCAAATTTCGGCCCGTATTAATTCTCAATTATAATATTATGTGGTACTTCAGCTACGATTCACCAGCCCGTTCTCCCCTTAAGTCTGGATCTTGCCAATCTTGAACCTTGCTACACCTCTCCTACACTACATTGCATCAATTCAATTAATTTAGCTGAACCGCATCCCTCGCGACGCGCAATTTTCAACCAACGGCCTCGAATCCCAAGTAGAGAATTTGATTCCTCCTGGAGGTAGGGGGCTGCATAATGCGTCCCCAGCCTCCTTGGCTTGTCGTAAAAGGCGACTAAAAAGGAACCGCGCGCGAAGCCCCTTCAGGTAGACAACGACGTGCCCGTCGTACACGAACGCGGCCCGTCCGCAACCCTTCGGATATCGGCCGATGGCTGACTCATTGACCCAGTTCTGGCCACTACCTGCGAGCGGGTGACGCAATCCGTGCATCGCCCGTTTGCACGCGACTCCCATCCACTCAACGAGACGCTAAAACCTCACAGTTCTCACGCCGGTTCTAAACTCCAATCTTTGAAAACCAAATTAATCTATGCTTTATCGCCCGAATACCTACTTCTCCCTTTGATAGAATTTTGGAAGCAATCTGTATCAACTTTACTTCGCGAAAATCGTATTTAATTACCTCTAGATTTAATTTCCATTTAATCTTCATGACAATTTTAAAGTTAGCTTCGATACATATCAATTCTCATTTATAATTTCAACGTGGTTTTCAACTACAAATCATCAATTCTAGCCTCCTGATAAGTTTCAGATTCTGATAAATTTTGAGCTTTATTACACTTTTCAAATTTCAAATTACATTTTATTAATTCAATTAAAATTTTAATTTTTCGCACGCGCGATTTCCAATCAGCGACCTTGAATCCCGGATATATTACGCTCGCGTCTCGGCTCTCCTCCGGTTGCTGTATCCGCGGCTTCTTCTTTGATCCCCTGCGCTCGCTCCTCGCAGCATGCGAGGCTCGAGCGGTCCCTCTCGCCGTTCCCGCTGGCAGTGGATCGAGACCGGCCGGCCTGATCGTTCTTCTCGCCGGCCGACTCTTGGCGAACCACGACCCTACCCGCCCTTCTCCTCAGATTCTCCGACTGCATACGTACTATACGTAGCATCCCGCTTGCGGTACCCTTACATACGTGTATTATAGAATTGAATCGGTACCCTCAGATACGTGTAGTATAGAATCGAATGAATTGAATCTGAATGAATGGATAAGTGCATGCGACGAACGACACGAGCCTACCGAGCGCTACCGCGTGCTCTCGCATGAGCATCCCCCCGTTTGAAAATTTTTCGCGTCCTCTTCCACGCCCGGAATTCGCTGATCGAGAGATTTAGCTCACTCAAATGTGTGTTGCGGTCGAACGTGTCCAAGCGACCCGGACATCCCCCATTCGCGGTCTCTCACGAGCACTCCCTCGTTTACGCGTTACGCTTCGCATCCTCTCCTTCATCTGGAATTCGCCCGCCGGGAGGTCCAGCTCACTCTTACGAGTGCTGCTGTCACTGGCGTCCAGGCGACCCGGAACCCTCGCGCACCGACATTCCTTCGATCACGCGATACCCTACGTTTCCATTCCTGAATCCGGATTTCGCCCATCAAGAGGACAGCTCACTTAACCCGGTGCTGCTCCCCCTGATGTCCAGGCGATCCGGCCTTACCTGTCGCGAGCTCACACGAGCTTCCCGCGGAGAAGAATTACCTTACGCGCTCTATCCTTAACCTGGAACTCGCCCATCGACCCAAATTGTGTTTTGGCTGCAGATGTCCAGGCGATCCAGGTCGGTTCGGTACGCGTTTTAAAGGGCATCGTTGCGCGCTTGCAATGCTCTTTCGCAAGTCCACCTATGCTTGGTATTTGCCCATTAAGAGACTTAGCTCGCCCAAATGTGCGTAGCGGTCGCTGGTGTCCAGGCAACCCAAGCTTTCCTTTCGCTCGCTCTCATGCGTGCATTCCCCTGTGCGCGTAACCAAATCCAGACCTGAACTCCGCTCATCGAGAGGCTTAGCTCACCCAAATGCGTGATGCGGTCGCTGGTGTCCAGGCGGCTCAGGTTCTCCTTTTCTCGCAATTTCGCGAGTTTTCCTGCGTTTTCGCGACCTCTCCCGGGCTGAAATTCGCTCATTGAGAGGCTTAGCTCGCCCAAATGTGCGTGGCGGCCTCTGATCACCAAGCGACTCAGCTTATCCCATCCATTTCCTGCGTAGCAAACACACGGATAGGGAAAACAACTCTTCAAGGAAAATTTTACACTGTCGGCGGTGTGTACGCACAGCGGCTGCAGGGTGCCCACCTAATGCATTCTGTACCTTCTGTGGCTAAATGAAATCTCCGTCGGCCAAAACGAGCCTGCGTCATGAGCGGAGGTGCGCTGGGGTTTATCCGCGACGTTCTCGGGCGACTGAACGCCTTTAGGTCGTCCGAGTCGGTCGATGGGTAAGCAACATCGTGGCTACACAGTATGCTCTCCATCAAAGCCCCTTGAGGTTGCCGGAAGTGTCTGTGGCTGATACGGAGCAAGTTTTTAGTGGGTATTGGGGTACTGTAACGATCCAACTCAGGGAAACCTGTTTTGGTATGTACCTTTGAGTCCTACACTACCCGACACCCCTCCTAACCCGACGGGTCCCTCGCGTACGTAAATGTATTTTCTTGCTGTCAAAATATAAAAAAAAAGGTATAGAATTGAATCTCCCCTGGAGGCGGGGGGTTACAGAATACGTCTCCAGCCTTCTTGGCTTGTCGTAAAAGGCGACCAAAAAGGAACCGCGCTCGAAGCCCCTTCAGATCGGCAGCATCGGACCCTTCGTACACGAGCACGGATCGCTCGCACCCTCTTTAGACGCCGACCGACGGCTGTCCCACTGACCCAGTTTCGGCCGCTACCTGCGAGCGGGTGACGTAATCCACTCATCGCCCGCTTGTACGCGCCTCTCACCCGTCTAACGAGGCGCTTAAAACTGCTAGCTTGCGTGCTTAATCTAAAAATCCAAATTTCGCTAATCCAATTTTAATACATGCTACATTTTCCATACATCTACCTCTCTCTCTGATAATTAATTTTGAAAGCAATCTGCACCAACTTTCTTTCGCGAAAATTGTATTTAATTACCTTTAAAATTAATTTTCATGGCAAATTTAAAATTCAAGGATTTGCTTCGTATGAATTCTTAATTATAATATTAATGTGGTTCTTCAAACACGAAACATCAATTCTAGTTTTCTGTAAATTTTAGATTTTGATAAATTTTGAATTTTATTACATTTTAAATTTCCTTACATCAATTAAATTAAACTCAATTAAAATCGCATTAACATGACGCGCGATCCCCAATCAGTGACCTCTAATCTCGGACGCATTACGCTCGCGTTTCGGCTCTCTCCCGGATTCCGACCCGCAGCTTCTTCTTTGATCCCCTCTCTCGCGCTCGCTCTTCACAGCATCCCGAGCTCGATCTTTCCCTCTCACTGTACCTGCCGGGCAGTGGATCGAGACCGGCCGGCCTGAACCTTCCTCTCGCTGGCCGACTCTCGGCGAACCGCGACCCTTCTTACTCTTCCCCTTAGGTTCTCTGATTGCATCCGCACTATACGTAGCGTTCCGTTTACGGAGCCCTTACACACATGTAGTATAGAATTGAATGAACTGAATGGATGGATGAATGCATGTGACAGAGGACACGAGCGTTCCGAGCGCTACCGCGTGCTTTCGCATGAGCATTCCTTCGTTCGAAAAATTTTTCGCGTCCTATCCCACGCCCGGAATTCGCCCATCGAGAGATTTAGCTCACCCAAATGTGTGTTGCGGTCGATGGTGTCCGGGCAACCCAAGACTTCCTTTCGCTCGCTATCATGCGTGCATTCCTCAGGTCACCCAAATGTGTGAAGCGGTCGCTGGTGTCCAGGCGGCTCGGGCTCTCCTCACTCTCGCATTCATGCGAGCACTCCTTCGTTTTCGCGACCTCTCCCAGGCTGAGATCCGCCCATCGAGAGGCTTAGCTCGCCGAAATGTATTTTGCGGGCTCTGGTGACCAAGCGGCTCAGCTCAATCCTACACATCTCCTGCGGAAACAAACGGGTAGGGAAAAATGATTCTGCAAGTATAATGCACAGTTCCGGCGGTGTGTACGCACAGCGGCTGTAGAGTGTCCACCAACGCACTCTATACCTTCTGTGGCTAAATGAAATCACCGTCGGTCAAAATAGCCTGCGTTATAAACGGAGGTGCGCTGGGGCTTACCCGCGACGTTCTTGGACGACTGAACGCCTTTAGGTCGTCCGAGTCGGTCGATGTGTAAGCAACATCGTGGCTACCCAAAATGCTCTCCATTAAAGCCCTCTGGGGTTGCCGGAGGTATCTGTGGCCGATACGGAGCAAGTTTTTAGTGGGTATTGGGGTACTGTAACGATCCAACTCAGGGAAACTTGTTTTGGTATGTACCTTTGAGTCCCACACTGTCCGAGACCCCTCCTAACCCGACGGGTTCCTCGCTTACGTAAATGTATTTTCTTGCTGTCAAAACATTAAAAAAGAAGGTTAGGTTAGGTTAGGTTAAGTTAGGTTCCACGGACCACGTGGGACGCGACGACACCGCAGGGATCCGCCGCCGCAGGGATCCGCCGCCGTAAGTAGTGCGGGGGGGGGGGCGACGGCGGCATTCGCTATTTGCCCCCCCGGCACGATGGATGCGGGACGGGGTAGTGTAGCGGGAGGGCACGCCCGCTTCCTGGGAGTAATATTTTTACGGGGGTGTTCTTTGGGGGGCGGGAGGGGTCCCGGTGTACCCTCCCATCCCGGACGAAATGAGCCCGGACCCCAGTCGGACCAGGGGGCGGGCGGGTGGGGACTCCGTTCCAAATCGGGGGCCCCTCTTCGTCCGCCGCTGGGGGGCCGGGTGACTCCGGGCGGAGAGTGGCGTCATCCTCCCACGCTGGGAGGGGCGCTGGCCCCCGCAGGGGGGGTGCAGCGGAGCCGAGGGAGTCCCCCTGGAGGGTGGCAGGCCACGGCTCACCGCAGCCCACAGGGGGACGACTCGGTGCGCCGCAGGCGCCCTGTCTGGGCGCCATTGCACGCGGACCCGGGGTGTAGTCGGCACCGGAAGCCGGCGGAGCGAAGGACAGCGCCCGATCTTCCTCGCGGGCGGGCGGAGGTTGCTCATCCCCGTAGCCTGTGGCGAGATCGAGGCGCGGGGACTGCAGGCGGTACGGGCTGGGGGGCCCAGCCGCCATTGCACGCAGTTCCCCCGCGATGGAGCCGGCACCGGGTGCGACCCCTGGTGCCGGCTGGGGGAGTTGTTACACCCCCGGTGAGGGGCGCCTTCAGCGCATGGCGGGGAAGGCTCTGGAGTTATAGTAATCAGGTCCCGGAGCCTCTGCCATACGCCAGAGGAGGTCGCCGTGGGGTTTTGGTCAGTAGGAATCTGACACTCCCCCGCTGCCCACCCCTAGGGGTGGCGGTGGGTCTTATGTAAGATTTCCCCACGAAAAAAGAAAAAAAAAATGTTGGGTTCCTGCTCGACGCGTCGAGGAGAGCGGACGTGTTTCGAGGTCGCTCCGTGGTTAGATTTTCAACGCGGTGGGTAGCGGCTTAGTTATTCCCGGCTTTTGGTAAAATCATTTTTATTATGTGTTCGGAAGTGCTATTGTGTCGTTTTTTCATTAAATATTGTGTTAATTTATTGTTAAATAATGAAAACGTGATGTGCGTGTTTCGACGTCGTGTTTCCGGTGTTCGGGGTGTTAATTATAAACAATGGACATTATTTAAGGATAATTTTCGTAAATTGGAAGCGATTCGCAGTGGAATTCCGCGTTTTTTGGAGCCATAGCTCCAAAACTACGCATCTGATCAAAAAATCTCATAGAACATAAATAGTAAGAAATTTAATTTCGCACAAAAAAGGTGTCTTAACATTTTGCCATAGCTCGCACCGTATCCGAGATATTTGCAGATTTACATCAAGGAAAGGGGCGTCACGCACATATTCGGAGATATTTCTACTTCTTCTTGTTCTTCTTCTGCACAGCTGCGCTAGAAGTGGCATTTAGAGCTCGGAATAGTGAATACAGCTTAGAATAGTGCAGAGTTACCTTAAGGAAAGGGACCACAGTGTTTCTTCATCCTTACAAAGTTGGTGCGGCATCTGAACATTTAAATATCTCGATATATCTCGAAAACTACGCATCTGATCAAAAAATGTCATAGAACATAAATAGTAGGAAATATCATTATTACCATATCTGCATTGATATGTAATATACATTAAATAACAATATCATTATTACTATGTCTTCATCAGATATAATGTAATATCTTGACGCCTTCCTACATATCAACGTACATTTAATAACAATATAATTATTACTATATCTGCGTTAGATATGTAATATACATTTATTAACAATATCATTACTACTATATCTTCATTAGATATAATGTAATATACTGATTCCCTACTACAGATCAATGTACATTTAATAACAATATCACTATTACTATATCCACAATAGATATAATGTAATATACTGATACCTTCCTACAGGGCAGTGTACATTTAGTAACAATATCAGTATTACTATATCTGCATTAGATATAATGTAATATACATGAAATAACAATATCATTATTACTATATCTACATTAGAAATAATGTAATATACTGTTTTCTGCATACAGATCCTTGTACATTTAAGAACGATATTATTATTAGTATATCTACATTAGGTATGCAATATACATTTAATAACAATATCATTATTACTATATCTGCATTAGATATAATGTAATATACTGATTCCCTCCTACAGATCAATGTACATTTAGTAACAATATCATTATTACTATATCTGCATTAGATATGTAATATACATTTAATAACAATATCATTATTACTATATCTGCATTAGATATGTAATATACATTTCATAACAATATCATTATTACTATATCTGCATACTAGGCGCAGGCGCGAAACGCACGAGAGGAGATGACACTGCGGTTCCCATGACTGCAGGTTGTCTCTCCATCTCGCAGATCAACTTGCAGCACTGCAAAGCGGCCACGGACCCGCTCCGTTGGCGACTTGCGGCGCAGCACACAGACTTACATAAATACACGGATATAGCCCTGATACAAGAGCCCTGGTTGATCCAAGGGCAAGTAGGGGGGCTAGATATGAAACAAGGCTCCATCTTCCATGGAGACCTGGAGACTGGACCCAGGGCATGCGTGTACGCGAAAAGAGGGCTCGGGGCAACGAAACTGGCAGAATTCTGTACAAGAGACCAAGCAGCAGTCCTACTCCCAGCGGGGGTGGGAGGTAGCAGGGCGAACCTGGTGGTTTGCTCGACTTACCAGCCCTATGACTCTGAGGGGCCCCCGCCAACGAGGGAACTCAGAGAGCTGGCGGACTACTGCAAGGTCAACGGGCTGCAACTAGTGATTTGGTGCAACGCAAATGCTCACCATATCGTCTGGGGCAGCAGCAATATAAACAAAAGAGGCGAGGCATTATTAGAATACCTCGCTACCACGGATCTGGAGATTCTAAACAGAGGCTCCAGTCCAACGTTTGTCACCTCCCGGCGACAGGAGGTGCTTGACATCACGCTGGGCTCCGCAAAGGCGGCCCAAGCCATACAAGATTGGCGTGTGGAAGATGAGGCTACGCTATCTGACCACAGGCTAATCACTTTCAAGTTAAAGACGAATGCAGACCTAAGGGCCTCGGAAACATACAGGAACCCCAGGGCCACCTGCTGGCCTCAATACCGTGAGAGCCTAGAGGGAGAGCTCAGGGGGCACTGCGTGATACCGAGGACCACGAAGGGGATCGAGATGGAGGTCGCAAGACTGCAGACCTCAATCATCGGCTCCTACGAAAGATCATACCCGTTAAAACAAAGGAGAGAAAGCAAAAGGGTTCCCTGGTGGAACAATGAACTGAATAAGCTCAGAGCCAGGGCCCGGAAGCTTCAGAACAAGGCGAATACCGTAGAAGCCTGGGACTCGTATAAAGAGGCCCAGAAGGCCTACAAAAAAAACGATCAGAGTATCCAAAAGAAGGACCTGGAAAAACTTCTGCCAAGATACCGAGGCCCTACCGCTGGTAGCTAGGCTTCGGAAGGTATTTGTATCCGGGCCTCCACAAAAATCGGAAGGTCTAAAAGTTCCCAATGGAGGAGTTACAGTTGACTCCCTGCAGACGTTGAGGCACCTTGTGGAGACGCACTTCCCAGGCTCGGAACTGATACCGGAGGAACTGTTCCAGAAGGAACAGGCACCTCTCTGGAACAGCGCACGGGACTGGGAACTGGCCTCAAAGGTGGTCACGATAGACAGATTAAGATGGGCTATAAACTCATTTAGTAGGTACAAAAGCCCGGGTGTAGACGGGATCTTCCCGGCTCTTCTTCAGGAAGCCGGAGAGGACCTGTTGAGGCAGCTATGTAAGATATACAGAGCATGCCTAGCACTGGGATATGTACCGCTTCAATGGAGAATAGCCAGGGTGGTCTTCCTGCCTAAGCCAGGCAGAAGTGGCTACGATACGGCGAAATCCTTCAGGCCAATCAGCCTAACATCCTTTCTACTAAAAACTTTAGAAAGGCTGGCTGATAGGCACATCAGAGAGCATGCACTGGCAGAAAGGCCAATACACGCCTCCCAGCATGCGTACCAGTCGGGCAAATCCGTGGAGACGGCGCTCCACCATCTTGTAAGGGAGGTGGAAGAGGCACTATCCCAGGGGGAGTCCGTCGTGAGTATTTTCATAGACATAGAAGGGGCTTTCGACAGCACATCTTTCGATGTGATGAATGAAGCAGCAAGAAGCTTCGGGATTGACGACAGTCTGGTCACCTGGATCGACAATATGCTACGAACCAGGACCATAATAACCTCCTCGGATGGGTCTTCGTTGAGGGCACGCATCGCAAGGGGTTGCCCGCAGGGGGGAGTCCTGTCTCCCCTGCTGTGGACCCTTGTGGTAGACGGGCTACTCCGCAGGCTCAGCGAGGAAGGTTTTCTGATGATAGGGTATGCGGATGACATCTGCATATTGGTTAGAAGCAGACACCCGCACTATATAGCGAGAAGACTGCAAGAAGCACTCATACTCGTGCAAAAATGGTGCCTATCCCATAAACTCATGGTAAACCCTACCAAGACGGAGATGGTACTATTCTCGAGGAAAAGACGCTTTGAATTCAAGGCCCCCTCACTGTTCGGGGTGGAGATTAGTCTATCCATCTCAGCGAAATATCTAGGGGTCACCCTAGATATGAAGCTAAATTGGAAACTCCACATCGGAAAGCAGGCACAAAAGGCAATCGCAACTTACTGGGCCTGCAGGAGGATGTTTGGAACTACGTGGGGACTAAAACCAAGAATGGTCAGGTGGATATACACCGCAATCTTGGTACCCCAAGTAACATATGCCTCTGTTGTATGGTGGACCTCTATGAAGAAACAATGCAACAGGAGGCACCTGGAGAAGATCCACCGCCTAGCATTGCTCGGGATGACTGGGGCTTTCCGCACCACACCGACAATGGCAATGGGGGCACTCATGGACCTGGCACCACCACATATCATGGTAGAAGCAGGAGCCAAGAGCACAGCCATAAAAATTACTACATATGTGCATTAGATATGTAATATACATTAAATAACAACAACATTATTACTATAACTACATTAGATGTAATGTAATATCTTGATACCTTCCTACAGATCTATGTAGATTTAGTAACAATATCATTATTACTATATGTGCATTAGATATGTAATATACATTTAACAACAATATCATTATTACTATATCTGCATTAGATATGTGATATACATTTAATAACAATATCATTATTACTATATCTTCATTAGATATAATGTAATAAACTGATTCGCTAATACAGATCAATGTATATTTAATATGAATATCTTTGTTACTATATCTGCATTCCATATGTAATATACATTTAATAACAATATCATTATTACTATATCTGCATCAGATATGTAAGACACATTTAATAGCAATATCATTATTACTATATCTACATTAGATATAATGTAATATACTGATTCGTTACTACAGATCAATGTACATTTAATAACAATATCATTATTACTATACCCCCATTAGATATAATGTAATATATTGATACCTTCCTACAGATCAATGTACATTTAACAACAATATTATTATCACTATATCTATATGAGATATAATGTAATATACTCGGTGGTGGAGTAGTTCTTCTCCGCTCGGTTGAGGGATCGACTGGCGTAAGCGACCACGTGTTCCTCGACGTCATAGTCCTGGGTTAGGACGGCGCCGAGCCCCTCGCTACTGGCGTCCGTTTGTAGCGTGAATTCCCGGTCGAAGTCCGGGCACGCGAGGACCGGTGCGGTGGCCAGGCGGTGTCGCAATTCGAGGAATGCGGCGTCTTCCTCGGCGTCCCATCTCCAGCGGATCCGCTTTTGTAGCAGCCGATTCAACGGTGCGGCGAGGTCGGCGAAGCGGGGAATGAACCGGCGGTACCACGAGGCGGTTCCCAGGAAGCGGCGCAACTCCTTGGCGTTTCTCGGTGCTAGGATGCCCTTGATAGCCTGGACCTTGTCGGGGTCGGTCCTGACCCCTTGGCTGGTGACTACATGGCCAAGGTATTTTAGCTCGGTGCGTCCGAAGCAGCACTTCTCGGGGTTGAGTCGGAGGTTGGCAGCGCGGAGCCGTCTGAAGACCTCGCGGAGGTTGGCGAGGTGTTCTTGGAACGTGCGTCCCAGCACGATAATGTCGTCCAAGTAGGCGAAGCACCAGGGGGCCAGTTTGGGCCTGACTACTTCGTCCAGTAGTCGCTGGAAGGTGCTCGGTGCGGAATAGAGCCCGAATGGCATGACTCGGAACTGGAAGAGTCCCCTCCCGGGACGGTGAAGGCGGTGATGGGCCGGCTGGCGGCGTCCAGCGGCACCTGCCAATAGCCGTTGGCCAGGTCGAGGGTGGTGATGAAGCGGGCCTCCCGTAGTTTGTCTAACGTGTCCTGGACCTGCGGCAGCGGGTATGCGTCTTTCACGGTCCGCTGGTTGACTTGGCGGTAGTCGACGCAAAACCGGTAGGCTCCGTTCTTTTTGCGGACAAGCACGACCGACGAGCTCCACGGACTGTGGGAGGGCTCGATGATGCCGTCGGCTAGCATTTTGTCCACCTCCTGGTCTATGATCGCCTGCATGGCCGGGTTTCGAGGTGTGTACCGCTGTTTGGCGGGTTCGGCTCCCTCCTTCAGGCGCAGACGGTGGCTGGCCCAGGTGGTGGTGGGCCGCAAGTGTTGGAATTTTGGCAGTTCCTCGTCCAGGAGTCGTTGCAGGGCCTGTTGTTGAGCCGGGGTGTAGCCGGTCGGCCCGGTCGGTTCGACGGCCTCAGCGGTGTCTGGGCAGTCCCACTGGCATGGGCCGATCCGGATGCTGGTGCTCATACGGCCCAGCACGTCCATCCCTAGCAGGATGGTTTGGCTGAGGGTGGACAGTACCCCGTAGCGGTGCCGGACTGGTTGGCCGTTGATGATGGCCTGTACTTCGATTTCGCCATCTGTGACGGTCTCGGTCCCGTCGGCGACCCGTAGTGTTTGCCGGTGCGGTCGCCAAATATCGCCGTTCCTGCGGCACAGCTCGGCCAGATCGCTCCTTATGTACGAGCGGGTAGCTCCGGTGTCAACGAGGGCGCGGTATCGCCGCTCGTGGACCAGGAACTCGAGGTGGATGCGACCATCGTCGCTTACTTCTCGGCGGCTGGCGTCTGGTCTGGTTCTGGCCGGGCGGCGCCTGATGGCCGGCCCAGCGTTGGTTTCCCGCCGGGTGACAGCGGCAGTCGGTCGTGCGGGTACCGGCTGTCCCGCAGTAACTGCAGAACAATCGGCCCGGGCGGCGGCATTCGGTCCTGAGGTGGCCACGCTGGCCGCATCTCCAGCAGCAGGTCTCTCGGTCGTAGCTGCTGCTTGCCTCGGCCGCGTGGTGTCGGGGGGCCCGGCTGGGCTTCTCGGCTGGTGGTGGTGACTGTTTTTGTCGCCTTTGGATCTCCTCGAAGTCTGTGATGAGTCGGAACAGGTCTGACCGGGTGCGGACGTCACCTCGGTGAATGTAGAGGTGGTACTCCGGGAGGAGGTTCCGGTGCAGTCGGTTTAGCTGGTCTGCCTCCGTCAGACCGCCGTGGCGGCGCATGAGGGTTTCGAGCGCCGTGATGTAGTCTCGGGCTGGCTCCCCTGGTCGTTGTTCCCGGCGGATGATCTTCTCCATCAGGTCCTCTGGTTCCTGGCCGGGCAGGTATTGCTCGTAGAACTCCTTCTCGAACTGGCGCCAATCGGACCAAACGCGGCGTCTATTGAGGTACCACGTGTACGCGGACCCTCGTAGTAGAGCGGGCAGGCCCCGGAGCAGGTGGTCCGAGGAGAGGGCCAGTCCCCCTCGTAGGCCTTCCAATCGGTCCAGGAAGTCCTCGGCATCTCGGCCGTCGAAAGAGACGCCGCTCTTTCGAAGGCTGTCCCAGACCTGGAGGTCGGGCGGCGGGCTGGGTGATCTGGCGGCCGCTGAGGCGGCGCCGTCGGTGCCGGCCGGTTCCTTGGCTGGCATCGTCCGGTGGTGTGCGGCGACTCGGATCCGGAGGTCGTCTATGGTCCCGCTGGAGTCCAAGCCCCAGTCGTCGGCGAGCTTGATGAGTTCTGGTTTGCGGAGGGCGTATATCCAACTGACTTTGTTCATTCGTTCTTTCGCGAGCAGAGTCCCTGTTCGGGCGCCAATGTAACGGATAACCGCCGGGGGGGTTGCCGGCTCAGCCGGTAAGTCCGGGGTTCGGGCGAACGAATGAAATAAAAGTCAGTGGTTTAGGGGGTAAAAGAATAAATATATTTTCTTAACTCTAGGTCCTTAATTTACACGAGTACTTAATGCTACGGCCCTGGGTTCCTACCAGTCTAAAGATCTTAGTCTACGGTCGCGGAGCGGTTACGGTGCGGACTTATACCTACGGCGCGGACTTATATCTACGGCGCGGACTTATATCTACGGCGCGGACTTATAATTACGGCGCGGACTTATAATTACGGCGCGGCACGGTCCCGGTCGCGAGACGGGGTGTTGGCCGTCTTTATCGCGGCGTTTCGGTGCGGCGGAGGTAGCGGGAGTGTTTAGGTGATCGGGCGTTCGATGCCTTCATGGGCGGACGGCCGTAAAGACAACCCGTCCTATACCCAGGCAGTTAGGGGACCGTGCTCCGGTGGACGCCGTGGAGACGTAATACGTCCGGGCCGGCGGTCAGGAAGCCGCCGAGAGCGAGCTCTCGGCCGTGGCCAAGGATACAGCGGACTGTATCGGAGGACGGCCGTGAAGACAACCCGTCCTGCCGAACGCTGCTGGAGGATTCGCAAGGAGTGCAAAAATGACGTTGATCGTGTCTCTTTATCGCTTGCCTGACGGTTCGCTTCCGAGTGTCGATCTGGTTTCGGCCGTGTCGCGGCCCGGTATATCAATGCTCGCGAGGCCGGTTGCCTCGCGAGTTCGCGGCACGCGCGGTCGCCACCTGTCGGCGGCGTCGGTACTAGCGCGCTGGCGGGGCCCGCGGTTTCGCGGCCTCGGGCTCCTCACAAATTAATTGAATTGAATTTTGAATTTTCTAATTTAAATTTTGAATTTATTCGTGCGGATGTGATTGCTGTGACAGCGCGCGTACTAATGTGCTACGCTCGGAGGTATTGTATTGTAGTGTAATTGCAGTATATTTGTTAATGTGGTATCATTAGCTCCGTTTTGTGCATTTTATGCATTCGGTGCATTTATATTACTTATTATTATATATTATATGCTGTATTATGTTATATTATATTATGTTATATTGTATTATGTTATAATATTGTATTATAGTATTGTTATTGTATTGTATTATACCATGATCATATTGTATTATTTTATTTATGTTATTAATGTTATTACATCCAAGCTACGTTCAATCTACGTTCAATTGCGTTGAGCCTGCGTTCAATCTGTAACCATTTTAGGCATTGAATATATTATATGTTATATTATAATATTATTATTTTAGACCTTGGATTGTGTCCAGTTATTCAGCTATATTAGTTAGCTATGTTAGGCTTAACCAGTATTCTGTATTAAATTGTATTGTATTGCATTATTATTATATAACTTCCTAACTTTCTATTCCATTATATTATTATAATTGAGTAAGTAAATGTACAGAGTAATTAACAATGGCATATCGCATATCGAATTGCACTGAATTAAATTACTTGATACAGATTATTAATATGTGTCTGCTTTATTTTACCTGCTGTGATTATAGCTATGGTTATATCTGTGATGATTGTATATGCGATTATATTTGCGGTTATATTTATTTGACTTAGTTTAATGGGTCTTGTATTATGGAATTTAGAAGAGTCTATCTGGATTGGATGGATTAATGAGTTTATATTATATGCGTATATTGCGTTTATAATCCCTTTGCATATTTTAAGGGTGGGTTTGATTCTGATTCTGGTTTCTTGTTTCTTAGTTCTTAGCTCCTTAGTTCCTCTTGTAGTATCATGCATTGCTTCTAAGCTTTCGGGGGTTGTTTGGGCTCCCAGGCATTGTCAATTAATTGTAGACTATAAGATGTATCATATATCCTTCAGCAATTTAGATATGAATGACGTGTAACGACATTGGTTTATTGGTTTATTGGTTTATTGTTCGCCGTTCACTATTCACTATCCTTATTCTTTTCTTATTTTTATTCTTGGTCACTTGACATGTTTCAGTGACTTCTTCTTCAATTGAGTGTTACGTTTTACGTTCCATGTTCCTATAATATTATTCACTGCTCTTTAGTAGCTCTTCGTACCCGCCCTCAGGATAATGGTTCGCATACTATGTTTAATTCAATTCTAGTGCAGCTGTGACAGTTGTGAATCTGTGTATTTTGAATACTTACGGTACTTTATGCAATCTTTTGTACATTAATTACCCTTTCTTAATTACAATTCTGATTCTGATTTTGATTCTGATTTGGAAAGTGTTAGTTCAGTATTGGTTAATACGGCTGGTACTCAGGCAGGCATACGCTGCGGTAGTCCGTCCTGCATGATACAATGTCTTTATGGTTTTGTATACATACATATATGCGTTATGGTTCCTTAAATTCTTTGAATTTCTTGACCGTGGATCTCATATGACTTTCTTATAGGAGTGTCTGGCTTGGTTTAGCACCTATATGCCTTTTCTATTAATTGGTATTAAAGGGGGATTTAATGGAACTGCATCATTTAAACTGACTATGGTATGAGGAGTTTAATCAATTATCTACATCGGTATACTTATTAAATTGATTATATTTGGAGTGTTTTCGTTACATATTATATATACACATATGTTCATAGTAATTTTGATCTATTGTAGTGTAGTTTAGTTTCCTTGTACCTTTATATTATGATTTAGTAGTAATATGGTTGTATGTGGGGTTTATTATTGATTGTTTATTATTGATTAGTTTTCACCACGCGCTGTATTGCATCGACTTACCTGTATCAGTATTAATATTAATACCATACTTATCGGAGCGGTATTATAATCCAGTAACAATCTAATCTACTCAATTTATAACTATTTGAATTGTTTGATCTGCCTTATGGTTTATGCCGATTTAGGTCTCATGTGCTCCCCATATTATATCAGATGGGTATTCTCTTCTCCTGTTATCCGTTAATTACACTCTACCTCCACTTCCATTGGCTGGCGTTAGGGTTTCCTGCAAATAGACTAGGATTGTGTTACATTTTACATTTAATACTATGGTTAATTTCTGATGTTAACAGTTCTGTATCTTCCTATTATTCTCATTATGAGGTATATGTTGCTACTTATCTTTATTGATGATTTGCTCGCAATAATTTCTAATTGTTTTTTATTGCCTTCATTTGATCATTGATTGTACTCCATCATGTTCGCTTGCCAACCACGTTGAGGTTGTGGTCGCGTAAATGTTCCTGCAAGTAAATTTAAGTAACTTAATAGTTTCAATGAATGGTTTCAATTATTAGTATTACATTACGCTCACCTATTTATTTTCTTCCCAGCTCACTTTCTGGTTATACCCTATATTCTATATTTTCTACTGTACCTTATTTACCTTTACCTCTGATAATAATTAGTAGCATTCTGTTATGTTATGTTTGCTTCTCTTCTCTCATGGCTGGCTTGCTATTTGCTATCTGTCTGGCGACTTTATTTTACTTTACGGTTCACATCCTTGGTTTATTTCATCTCAAATTTATGGTTTATCTTGAGTTTAATTTTATGTGATTATATTGTGCGCTAGTATTGAATGTTAAATATTCCTCTTCTGCTATTTGGCTGCACGGCTGTTTGTATGTATGTTTGACGTTTTAGGTTTTGGAGGTTTTGTTGGTCATTTGCTTATGTCCAGTTCACATATGCTCGCTTGCCTGCTTGCGTGCAATACTACTTATGTTTACTTCACAGTTTCTCACGTTCTCATATTGCTTACTGTTTCTTTTACTGTTAACTATTCATTAACTGCTCTATTGCATTAGATGCATTAGATGCATATATATATATTTATTTCCCGTTGTATCTGTGATTTGATTTAACCAGTTATAGTACGTTTAGTATGTTTAGTATGCTTATTATGACAGCTCTTATTGAATGTATGGGCTCTTCTATTCTATTCATGGGCTTCATGTGCTTATTAATTCCTATTCATTACTCATTATTTATTTATGCATTCACTCATTCATTAATTCATTTATTTATTTATGCATTCACTCATTCATTAATTCATTTATTTATTCATTTATTCTCTACTCATTATTTATTCATTATTTATCGTTGCATATTTGGGGCATTCGAAGCGCTACTCGAAGCGCTATGCTTGTCATGAGCGTGTGTGCGTGTCTGTAAAGTATGTATTGTACAGGTCATCGAGGATTGCAGCCTACCAAGATGTGGCACAGTCAACCGAGGAAAGGACTCGCCCCGGTTCCTAGCCGTGTCGAAGAGCAAGCTCCTGCCCTGGCAGGTGAACACATGGCGCGACCACCCGGAATGGGCTTACTTCGGTTCCTGGTCGTGGCCGAAGAAAAATCCTGTGCCTTACCGTACAGGTTGAAAATGTCCTACCGCTGGATCGGAGGTGCAACGGCGTGGATCCGCAGATGCCCCATGTGCCTAGCGCATGGCGTTCTTGCGGGCGGCCGCAATAAGGCGAAATGCGTTGAAGTGCCGAAGCGTCGTTGTGGCTATACGCTGGTATTCCTTTATGAATTCTAACGAGTGAAAAGGTGCCGGCGGCCCACGTTAGGGGAGAGGTTTTAGTGGGTAGTATGTCCAGCCACGGGAGTGCCCACTCTGGGCTGCCGTCTAGGTCGCCCCTTCAGGGCTGTGGCCTACTCTTGGGCTAAACTCAACCCTTAAGGGTTGGGTTGCCAGGTTGCCCCCTTCTGGCGTTGGCTGTTTGGGTTTGCCCTCACCTCACGGGCGCCAGGCTGCCCCTTCAGGGCGGACATGAGTCCCACACTGCCCGGGTCCCCTCTAGCCGAATAAACGAAAAGGGGAACCAACCCGCGCGTGCGCAAACGCATTTCCTCTTCCAACTGAACCAAAAAAAAAAGGCTGGGCGGGGAGGTGATACCCCGACGTGGCGCGTCCCCAGGTGGCGGATAGGGGAATGCTCGCCATGCACTTTTCGGAGTGCATGGAGGGTAGGAGTGAAATAAAATAGCTCCCGCGGACCAAACACCAAGGGAAGGAAAACCCATCAAAACCTCCCCTGTGACTGGGGGATAGAATACAGACACGGTAACACCTGCCTGTCGTACAAGGCGACTGAAAGGGGGGCGTTTGCTGCTGTCGAAGTAGCCTCGCAGACGACCCGGGGCGATGCCGGTGGGATCAACGGATCCTGACAGGGCCTCCCTTGCCGGTAAGGTCTGGGTCGGAGGGGCGAAAAGGTGGTGCGGGTAGCGAACCCGGAGTGCTCAAGCAATTACACCGTAACCCAGTGGCCACGTTTCGCTGGAACGGGGGGCTTGCCTTCATTGGCCGGACCGCGAGGATGACAACCGCTATAAAAAATCTCTAGCCCCAAGCTGCGGTACGCGGTGATGAGGGCGCCCCTGGAGTCAGCGCCAGGGGTGGTTGATGGGTGCATCAGTCTCTAGCGGCCAAGCCCGGGGTATCTGGCGACCCCCCGGGTGTACTAGCCTTACCCGGGTAAGGCGGCTCTGCCCGGGTGGACCCACAGACCGACCCACTCGTGGGAACACTGTGGATGACTTGAAACTAAAAACGCCAACAACAACAAACACTGGACGGGACGTACCGACGACGACTGCGGCTGTTCAACCGGTCGCGAGACGGGAAGCGGGCGCGGAGGATATGGCGCAGCCCAGCACTAGCAGGATAACGGATGCGCGCCGCTTATCCGTCCGATTAACTAGGACGGATGTGGAGTGGCCTCCCCTGAGGCCGGTACGAGGAGGGGCCGGAGTTTCCCCGGCGACCTCTGATGCCCCCGCATCCAGTGAGAGAGAGGTGGACTTGGACTCGGACGAGTCACTCTCCTCGGCAGTATCTCTGGAGGCACGGTGCACGAGCAAGAGGGGTCGCCCGCCGACCACGGGCCAGTACGTGTGGCTCGCGGCGGCTAAGCAGAGAGTCCTGGATGTCCAGCGCCGGGAACTTGACCTGCTGGAGGAGAGGAGGGTGCTCGATCCTAACGAGGACCCTATAAAACCGAGTCGGGGTAGCAGGACCCTCCCGGACCCTGAGGACCTGGCGGAGGAGGTCAAGAATGTCCCCACGCGCGACCTTATTGCGCAGTCCATGGAGTTCTGTTGCGACATCGACAAGGTCGCGGGCGTCTCCAAGGGGCTGAAAGGGACATTTGTTCGCAAGCTGAGGATGGCCTCCCGCTACCTTAAGGCCATCCACACGGAAGCGGGAATCAGGCCTGCCCCTGCCAGGGCCGATAAAGAGGTGAAGGAGCTTCGCGAACAGCTGAAGCTGCGGGAGGAACAAGTGGCTGCCCAGGAGGCCCAAATCAACATCCTGCACAATAGCCTGGCAGACATTACGTGCAGGGTCGCTGCCACAGAGGTGCCGGCGCCTGAAGGCCCCGGCCCATCCCAAAGGTCGGCGAGGTCCGGCTCGCCGTTGTCTGGCGAAGAGGCGGGCAGGAAAAGGAGGAAGGACCCAGTCGAAGCTTTCGACTTACCGTCTTGCCCGCCTGAATGTCCCGTTGTGCAAGTCCCGATCCCAACTGCTGCACCTGGAACAGAGGAGGGGAAGGTTGGTGGCCTCGAGCCCGACCTGATGAGGGGATTTGCGGCCATCCTCGAAAAGGGCCTGTCGGGGTTCCGGGCGAAGTTCAAAGCCGCTATTGCAGCTGTCCAGCCCCCGCCTAAGAGGGCGGAGTTCAAAGCCGCTGTTGCAGCTGTCCAGCCCCCGCCTAAGAGGGCGGAGCATGTTAAGGGGTGAGCTGCGGCTGCAACCATCCCCACTGCATCGAGGAAGGAAGCTAACAGGCGGGTGCGGAATAGGGCCCTGCCCGACACGGAGCCGTTGCCGGGGCCCTCCTCAGCACCCGACCAACCGGCATCATTTGTGGAGGCTAGAATGGCCCGGATTGTCGAAGAACATCGGAGGACGGCGGTTGGGACATGGGTGACTGTGGTCGGCCGCCGCGCTAAAGCTGCAGAGAAGAAGGCGGCAGCGGCCAAGGACCCTCCCTCCCAGAGCTCCAAGGTGGTTGCCCAGAAGGGGCAAAAGAGAGGGGCGGCACCGGCGGTTAAGGGGCAAGGGGCCCAACCTGCCAGGCAGAAGGCCCCCCGCCCTCCTCGTACTGCGGCGGTCACCATCAACCTAGCTCCCGAGGCTAAGGTCTCATACGCCGATGCCATGCTCATGGCCCGGGAGCGGGTCAAGTTGGAGGAGCTGGGCATCACGGCGTTGATGCCCAGGCGAGCTCGGACCGGTGGCTTGGTCCTCGAGATACCTGGGGAGGACAGGACGGAGAAAGCTGCCAAGTTGGCTGACCGACTCCGCCAGGTGTTCAGTGGCACTGAGGTGAGGGTTGCCCGCCCCATAAATATGGGCGAGGTTAGGGTGACCGGTCTCGACGACTCGGTCGGAGGTGGCGGGCGCATTCGCCGCTGCGGGGGTTGCTCCGCTGAAGAAATTAAAATGGGGGAGATTCGCAACTCCCCCCAAAGGATGGGGACTGTCTGGGCGAGATGCCCTCTAGCGGCACTCAAATAGTTATCCGCCTCTGGGAGGGTTCTGGTCGGGTGGTCCTCGGCCAGAATACAGGCGCTACCAGCGTGGCCATTGCAGTGCTATCGCTGCCTGGAGAGAGGGCATGTTGGGCAGCGATGCACTTGCGAAGCTGATAGGTCCGACCGCTGCTATGAGTGCGGAGAGTCGGGCCACGTGGCCAGCAAGTGTAGCGCCAGACCGCGGTGCCCCCTCTGTGCGGACCTGAGGCGGCCCGCGGGGCTTCGATTGGGGGCAAAAGGTTGTGCCCCCTCCTCCTCCCAGAGGAAGAAGAAGAGTGCCGTTGAAGGGGCAGGAACAGCCCCCAAGGAACAGGCATCAATGACCAAGCCTGCGGAGTCGAAGAAGGGGGGCAAGAAAAATCCCCCTGCCAAGTCGGCGAGTAAAAATGCCGCGGAGGCGGCTCGTAAGGCCTAGGTATGGGGCCTAAGGGCCCTATACTTCAGGCCAACTTGAACCGCTCGGCCAGGGCTCAGGACATGTTGTTCCAAACCCTGGCCGAGTGGAAGGCTGGGTTGGCGGTGGCCGCGGAGCCGTACCGTGTCCTCGACAGACCAGATTGGTTCGGGGACGAGGACGGCTCCGTGGCGATTATTGGCACCGTAGTGCCCCCACACCCCGCCCCACTGGAACGGGGCCGGGGGTTCGTCGGCGTGCTGTGGGGTGAAATAGCGGTGGTGGGGCTCTATGCCCTGCCCAGATGGCCTCTCGCGCAATATGAACAGTACCTAGACCGGGTGGGGGACTTTGTCTCCCGTTGTTCCCCCCGGCCAGTGCTAGTCCTCGGGGACTTTAATGCCCATGCGTCACTTTGGGGTTCCCCGAGGACAAACGCGAGAGGCAGGGCGGTCGTAAATTGGGCGGCGGGGCTAGAACTACACCTGCTCAATGTGGGGTCCGTGAGCACCTGCGTGCATGCCCAGGGGGAGTCTATAGTCGATTTGTCTTTCGCGACTCCCTTGGCCGCGCGTATGGTGCAGAGATGGAGGGTGGTGGAAGAGGCGGCCACACTTAGTGACCATCTACACATCCGCCTCGACCTTACCACCACCGCCCGCCGCCCCTGTGGACCACCACCGCTACGGTGGGCGCTGAAGAGGATGGACGAGGACGTGCTGATGGCTGCAGACCTCGCTCTGGCCTGGCTGCCAACACCTGCCGGGCCGGTCGCGGACATTGGGGAGGAGGTAGAATGGTTCCGGAGAGCCATGAAGGCGGTGTGCGACAACGCCATGCCCCGGGCCAAGAACCTCCGCAGTCGGGCCGCCTACTGGTGGACGGGCGAAATTGGTGATCTGAGACGAGATTGTCTCGCAGCCCGTCGCCAGTGGCAAAGGGCCCGCAGAAGACGGACATTCCGCGACCCAGCGAGGAGGAGGATCTGTACGGGCAGTACCGAGTTTTGGAAACTGCCCTGCAGACGGCCATCAAGGAGTCTAAATCCCGGGCATGGGACGAGCTCCTAGGCTCTCTCCAGAAGGACCCATGGGGGCGCCCATACAAAATGGTGATGGGCAAGCTTAGGCCCTGGGCGCCCCCGGTCACGGAGTGCCTCGACCCCCGGTTTTTGGGGCGGGTAGTCGACACTTTGTTCCCACGAGAGACGGAACACACCCGCCCCCCCGCCGGACCACGAGGAGGTGGTTTGCTCCGACGAACTGGGGGTCACGGAGGAGGAGCTGGCCGGGGCGATTAAACGGATGGGGGCCCGAAACATTGCTCCGGGCCCCGACGGCGTCCCCGGCCGTGCCTGGGTGAAGGCTCTACGCGTCATCGGTCCGAGATTGAGACGCCTCTTCAGCGCCTGCAATAAGGAAGGAGTCTTCCCAGAACAGTGGAAGACGGGGCGGCTAGTCCTCATCCGGAAGGATGGGCGACCCGCCGACAGTCCCTCGGCCTACCGGCCCATCGTGCTGTTGGACGAGGTGGGGAAGTTGTTCGAGCGGATTCTGGTATCACGCCTCGTCCAGCACCTGTCCCAGGAGGGTCCCGACTTGGCCGAGTCGCAATATGGCTTCAGGCGGGGGCGCAACACTATCGACGCAATCCAGTCGATGCGCCCCCGCTGCGACTCGGCCACGTCCCGGGGCAGGGTGGCGTTAGGCGTTAGTCTAGACATCGTCAACACCTTCAACACCCTGCCTCACGGGACGATAAGTGGGGCGCTGATACGCCACAAGGCGCCCCCCTACATGAGGAGGATCGTCGGCGACTACCTCCGGGACAGGAAGATAGTGTACAGGGGCCGGGATGGCCAGATGCACGAGAGGGACGTGGACTGTGGCTTTCCCCCGTGTTTTGCGAAAGGTCCCACACTTTGGGAACTGGGGTACGACACGGTCTTGCGGGCCGTCGGTCGGGGGTGGAAAAGGACTAGCCGCCTCGCCGAGATTGGCGTCGCTGCCGTTGCCGCGGGGATCCGGCGGCTGGGGCTTCAGCTAGATCACCACAAAACCGAGGAGATGTGGTTTTACTCGCCTTGGCGTGGGGTTGCGCCGCCGCCCCAGTCGGTGGTCCATGTGGGTGGAGTCGACGTCCAGGTGGAGAAGGGCCACAGGTACTTGGGCCTCCACCTGGGCAGCCACTGCCGCTTCGAGGAGCACTTCGGTCGTCTGGCCCCCCGACTAGACAGGGCAAGCAACGCGCTTGCCCGTCTACTGCCCAATATCGGGGGGCCCAACGAGAAGGTTCGCCGTCTCTACGTGGGGATCGTGCGGAGCATGGCCCTCTATGGTGCGCCCATATGGGCGAACGCCCAGATGGATTCCCGGCGCAGCCAGCAACTGCTGCGCCGGGCTGAGAGGAGGATAGCCATCAGGGTAATCAGAGGTTACCGCACGGTCCGCTACGAGGCGGCGATGAGCCTGGCGGGGGTTGTCCCCTTCAAGTTCCAGGCAGAGGGTGACGCCAAAGTCTTCTGGCGTCTGCGTGCCCTTCGTCTGGACGGGATCCCGCCAGAACAGATGACCGAAGCTGTTGCTAGGATTAGGCGCCAGGCCCGGCAGAGATCCCTGGGTCGGTGGTGACGCGAAGCTCGTCGAGAGCGGCGCCACCGCCCAGCGCGTAGCCGGGGCGGTCCTTCCAGTGCTCAAGAAATGGAGGGACCGCTGCCACGGAAGGCTCACGTTTAGGACCACACAGGTGCTCACCGGACACGGTTGTTTCGGTGAGTTCCTGCACTGGATCCGGGCGGAGGGGACGGCAGCATGCCATCACTGCGGGGCGGGCGGGACACCGCGCAACATACCCTGGAGCACTGTCCAGCGTTTGCGCGGGCCCGTCACGCCCTGCGGTGCGAAGTTGGTGGTGATCTATCGCCGGCGGCACTTGTCAAAGAGATGCTCGCCGGCGAGAATCAGTGGAGGGCGGTGACCGATTACTGCGAGACGGTCATCGCCCTGAAGGAGGAAGCGGAGCGGGGTCGGGACAGAACCGACCCCATCCGCAGAAGAAGGAGGGGGCGTCGTCGGGGGAGACCCCCTGACGGCGTCACCTGAGGGAGATGGGGCGGTGGGCCGTGAAGATGTTATATACCAGGCCCACCGACCCCAACGGGGAGAAGTGGAGGGAGGAACACCCGCTCCACCTGAAGAGGAGTTCTATGGGGCGACACCAGTCACCCCCCGGAAGAGGAGCACCGCGGAGGGGCGAACGTCCCTCCCCCAACACCGATCGCGCGGCCCCACGAGACTTAAACGGGGCCGCGTGCAATAGGGTGTGGCCCTCGATGGCGGCGGAGTTTGGCACGTAGGGGGAGGGCCAAACCTAGACCCTCCCCCGAGCAAGGCGGCGTCAACGCGCCATCCCTCGCCAACACCCAGCGTATGCCACCGTGGGGGTTTTAGCCGGTAAAAATCCGGCACTACCCTCGGCTCCTCCCCAGGGGGGCTGGTGGCGTCTTTCGAAGATTTCCCCCACGTAAAAAAAAAAAAAGGTTAGGTTAGGTTGGATTCCCGCTCCACGGACCTACCTGGTTATCCAGGATAGGCGGGGAGGTGATGTCCTGACGTGGCGCGTGGCGGATAGGGGAATGCTCGCCATGCACTTTTCGGAGCGCATGGAGGGTAGGAGCGATAGCTCCCGCGGACCAAACACCAAGGGAAGGAAAGCCCATTAAAACCTCCCCTGTGACTGGGGGATAGAATACAGACACGGTAACCCCTGCCTGTCGTACAAGGCGACCGAAAGGGGGACGATCGCTGCCGCTGGAATGTCCTCAATGAGGACTTGGGGCGATGCCGGCGGGGTCCTTGGGCTACGGCCTTTGGACTCTGGAAGGTACTACCATGCCGGTATGGTCCAGGGCTGAGAGGCGATGAAGGTTGCAGCGGCATCGTTGAGTTTTCCAGGGGCCAGGCTGCGTGGCAGTCTGGTGCGGGTAGCGAACCCGGAGTGCCCTAGCAATTATACCGTAATCCAGTGGTCACGTTTCGCTGGAACGGGAGGCTTGCCTTGACCGGCCGGCCTGCGAGGATGACAATCTCTTCAAAAATCCCTAGCCCCAAGCTGCGGCACGCGGTGAGGAGGGTGCCCCTGGAGTTAGCACCAGGGGTGGCTGGTGGGTGCACCAGTCGCTAGCGACCAACCCAGGGGTATCTGGCGACCCCCCGGGTGTATCTGCCTTACCCAGGTAAGGCGGCTCTGCCTGGGCGGACCTAGGATCCGACCTACTCGTGGGACGAACATGGAAGATTCTACAAACCAAAAACAACACGCAGGACGGGACGAAACGATGACAAACCAGGCAAGGGAACCTGACACGGTCAGGTCGGCGAGGGATGAGGAGACGGCGCAGACGGGGGCCAGGAGGGCCGCGGCTACCGCTCCGGCCAGAAGGGCGCGACCCATGTCGGCGGGATCCACCAGGGGCAGCAGGGTTTCTTCTGCTGCCTCTGATAGGGGATTCTGGCGACAGCCGGTTGACAGCGAGAAGGAGTCGGATGGGGCGGTGATCTCGGTGCCGCCCACGACCCCCAGCACCTCGGCTGCGGCAAAGAGGGGACGCCCCTGTACATCGGGGGACTACGTGGCCCTTGCCGCGAAGAAAGAAGAATTCCTGCGCCTACAGCGGGAGGAGATGGAGCTCCAGGCAACTAGGGAGCTACTGGACGTCGGCGCGGCCCCCCGCCAGCCAAGCCGGTCGGCCCTGAAGCTGAGGGAGGCGGAGGAGATTGCGCGGGAGGTGCGCCTACTCCCCTCCCCAGACCTTGTGGCGCGCGCCGTAAAGGTCGAGAAGGTCGCGGGGTGCTCCAAAAACCTGAAGGGCACGTGTGTCCGTGACCTCAGGGAGGCATCCCGCGACGTGGAGGCGGTCGTAAACGAGCTGGGGCTGAGGGCCGCGCGGCACCGCGACGACCACGAAACGGAGGAGTTCAGGGCCCAATTACAGCTCCGCGACGCCAAAATAGCGTCACAAGGGGAGGATTGCGACGCTGCGGCGGGAGCTGGAGGCTCTGCGCGAGAGGCGCCCGGCGGTAGAAGCCCCGGCCGCCCCTGGCACCAGAAAGGCGTCGCGGCCGGCGTCCCCGCTGGAGCAGGAGGCCCGGCCGAAGAGGAGCTGTCGTAGGGCTACCACGTTGGAGGAGACGGATGACCCCGCCCCGGTGCGTTCACCGTCGCCTGCCGCGACCGCAGGGAGGCGGGCCGTGGACGACCCCACCGATCACGAGGCCCCAGCCGCCAAGGGGAGGGGCGGGGCATCGGGGACGGCCGCGCTCGTGGATGGCATCGCTCCCGTCGTCGCGCCGCCGGGTGCCGCCCTCCTGCCACCTCTGGACGGCAGGGGAGGGGCAGAGGCAACAGAGCGGCGATCCCACGACATCCGGGGGAACTCCGCAGCCCCAGAAAAAGGGTTCGGGGGCGGCTGGGACTCGCGCGCCTACCCGCCCTACCGCCTCTTCCGGCTCGTTCGTTGCCGACAGGATGGCAAAAATCCAGGAGCACCACCGCCAGGAGACCGAGGCGTAGTCCTAGGTGATAGGCCGCAAAGCCAAGAAGGCATAGGCGGCGAAGAAAAAGGTTGTGGAGATGGCCCCCCCTCCGCCGCCGGCGAAGAAGACGGGGAGCAGGGGGGCAAGGCGACAAACGAGGCCACAAAGAAGCCCCGCCTCGCCCGCCCCCCCAACACCTCGGCGGTCACGCTGACGGTCGCGCCCGGGGCGAAGACCACCTGCTGTGAGGCCATGATCAGGGCCAGGCAGGAGGCCGACCTCGCGGAGATCGGCATCACCGGTCTCCGGCCCAGGCGAGCGGCCATCGGCGGTCTCGTCCTGGAGATCGCCGGGACGGAGAGGGCGGCAAAGGCGGCGGCCCTGTCTAGCCGCCTCCTCGGCCTGCCCAGCCTTAACGCGTGCCCAGTTAAGATGGGCGAGATCCGCTTCACCGGGCTGGACGATTCGATCACCCGGGAGGAGGTGGCAGCGGCGGTGGCAACCGGAGGAGCTGCACCGCGGAGGAGGTCAAGGTGGGCCTGGAGAGCGTCTGGGTGAGGTGCACCCTCACCGCAGCCAACAAGGTCGTCGACGCTGGGAGGCTGAGGGTCGACTGGTCCTCAGCACGGGTCGAGGCCCTGGCGGCTGGCCCCCTGCAGTGCTACCGCTGCCTGGAGACTGGACATGTCAGGCAGCGGTGTCCCTGCGGGGTCGATCGTTCGGATCGCTGCTTCAACAGCGGCGATCTGGACCATCGAGCCAGCGGCTGTACGGCCCCGCCGCGGTGCACCCTGTGCACCGATTCAGGGCGACCCGCGGGACACAGGATGGTGACCAGAGGATGCCCGTCGGTCTCCGCGAAGAAAGGGCGGAAGAAGTCCGCCAAAAAGACGAGAGCGAAGCAGTCCCCGGCTGCATCGCCCACTGGGGTAGCGGGCCCCAGCAACGCAGGAGCAGCTGTGGAGGCAGCGGTGGAGCCGGCGCGCAATGGGGCCTAAGGGTCCTTTCCTGCAGGCCAACATCAACCACTCGGCCGGGGCGCAGGACCTTTTGCTACAAACCCTGGCCGAGTGGCAGATTGAGGTTGCGGTGGTGTCGGAGCCGTACCGCGTACTGGACCGACCCAAGTGGTTCGGCGACGCGGCGGGCTCCGTCGCCATCGTCCTGGCGGGTCGGCACGTCCCCCCGCCCGCCGATGTCTTAGCACGGGGGCGGGGTTTCGCGGCCGTTGACTGGGGGGGCGTAGCAGTGGTGGGCGTGTACGCGCCGCCCAGCTGGTCCCTGGAGCGGTTCGAGGAGTTCCTGGACCGGGTGGGGAGCGTTGTGGTTAGCTCCCGCACCCGGCCGACGTTGGTCCTCGGGGATTTCAACTCCAAGGCCGAAGCCTGGGAGTCCCCGAGGACCGACGCGAGAGGAGGGGCGGTACTGCTCAGGGCGGCTGGCGCGGGGCTCCTGCTCCTGAACAGGGGATCCGCCAGCACCTGCGTTCGGGCTCAGGGGGAATCCATTGTGGATCTGGGCTGGGCGTCCCCTGTGGCCGGGCACATGGTGCAAAATTGGAGGGTGGCGGCGAGGGAGACGCTGAGTGATCATCTATACATCACCTTCGGCTACTCCCTCCCCGCCGCCCCCCGGCCGGTGCGTGGCCCGCCACTGCGACGCTGGGTGCTGAGGAGGCTGGACAAGGACATGCTGATGGCCGCAGCCCTTGCCGTGGCCTGGCCAGCTCTTCCGGCCGGGCCGGTCGTGGACGTTGAGGGGGAGGCCAAGTGGTTCCGGGAGGCGATGACCGCAATACGCGACACCGCCATGCCCCGGGCCCCGCGCCTGCCCCCCCGGAGGACGGTGTACTGGTGGTCAGGCGACATTGCGGATCTCCGATCCGAGTGTCAGCACGCCCGGCGCCAGTGGCAGCGCGCCCGAAGGGCTCGAGTTCGCGACCCGGCGAGGGAGGATCTGCTGAGGGGCACATACCAGGTCTTCGTGGTAGCCCCGAGGCAGGCCATCAGGGACGCGAAATCCCGGGCGTGGGAGGAGCTCCAGGGCTCTCTGGACGAGGACCCGTGGGTGCGCCCTTACCGGATGGTCAGGGGCAAGCTCCGCGCACGGGCGCCCCCGGTCTCGGAGAGCCTGGACCCCCAGCTGCTGACGCGGGTAATAGACACCCTCTTCCCCCGTTCCGGGGGAACGTCGCACCCGCGCCACCAGCAAGGGCCGGCGGAGCCCGTCGCCTGGTCCGCTGACCTGGGGGTCACAGAGGAGGAGCTGGACGATGCCGTCAGAAGGCTCGGGGCCAAGGACACCGCCCCGGGCCCGGACGGCATCCCCGGCCGCGCCTGGGTTATCGCGTCCGGCATCCTAGGTCCGAGGCTGTGCCGCCTCTTCAGCGCCGCTTTGGAGCAGGGGGTGTTCCTCTCGATTTGGAAGGAGGAGCGGCTGGTCCTCCTCCGAAAGGACGGACGGCCCGCAGATTCTCCCTCTGCGTACCGGCCCATTGTGCTGTTGGACGAGGTGGGAAAGCTCTTCGAGCGTGTCATCGCAAACCGCCTCGTCCACCACCTGTCGAGCGTTGGCCCCGATCTGGCCGACATCCAGTTCGGGTTTCGCGAGGGTCGCAGCACCATCGACGCTATCCAGCGGGTGCGCACCCTCGCCGAGTCGGCCACGTCACGAGGTGGGGTGGCGCTGGGTGTCTTCTTGGACGTTACAAACGCGTTCAACACCCCGCCCCGTGGGACGATACGGGGGGCGCTGGTTCACCACAACGTCCCCCCGTATCTGCAGAGGATCATCGGGGCCTTCCTGAATGGCAGGTGGATACTGTACACCGGCCGGGACGGTACGCTGCACTGGAGAGAGGTCGACCGCGGAGTGCCCCAGGGGTACAAACTGGGCCCCCCTTATGGAACGTGGGGTACAACGCGGCGCTGCGGGTGATACTTCCGCCCGGGGTGTGGGTCACGGTATTCGTAAATGACTACTACCTGCTGGCCACCGGGCGGGACTAGTTGAGGACCTGCCGCTGTGCCGAGGTGGGGGTCGCCATCGTGCGAACAGCGATCCGGGCGCTGGGTCTGGCGCTGGCTCCTCACAAGACCGAGGCCATGTGGTTCTTCGAGCCTCGGCGTGGGGTAGCCCCTCCGGCCCAGCTCTGGCTCGAGGTCGACGGGTGCCGGATCGTGATCGGCCGGGGTCTTCGATACCTCGGTCTGTATCTCGACAGCCACTGGCGGTTCGATGTTCACTTCGACCGCCTGGCTCCCCGATTGGAACAGGTGGCGACCAATCTTGGCCGCCTGTTGCCCAACCTCGGGGGGCCGGGAGTGAGGGTTCGCCGCCTATACGTGGGAATCGTCCGGTCCATAGCCCTATACGGGGCTCCGATATGGGCCGGCGATCTGGCGGTCAGTAGGCACAGCTGCACTCTGCTGCGGCGGGTGGAGCACCGGCTGGCCATCAGGATCCTGTGCGGCTACTGCACGATCTCCTACGAGGGGGCGATGGTCCTGGCGGGTCTCATCCCACTCCGGTACCAGGCGGAGGTCGAATCCAGTACATACTGGCATTCGCGAGCCCTCCGCCAGGCCGGGGAGGACCCGCTGGGGCCGACGGTCGAGGAACACCGGAGCCAGGCCCGACTGGTCGCGGCGGAAAGGTGGCAGAGATCCCTAACAGAGGGGGCTGCCGTCGGGGCGGTCCTGTCGATGATATCGGAGTGGTGGGACCGCGGCCACGGCGCCCTGTCGTTCCGGGTCACGCAGGTGCTCTCCGGACACGGGGTGTTCTGGGAGTTCCTGTGCCGGAGGAACAGGGAATGGACCCCCCACTGTTGGCTCTGCGGGGCGGCGCAGGACGCCGCACAGCACACGGTGGCGGAGTGCCCGGGGTTTGCGGTGGCCCGCCACGCCCTGACGGCAGAAATAGGGGAGGATCTCTCCCCGGCAGGCGTCGTGAGACAGATGCTTGCCGGCGAGACGGAATGGAGGGCCGTGACCACCTTCTGCGAGGAGGTGATGGCCCTCAAGGAGAGGTCCGAGCAGGATCGTGAAAGGCACGAGCCCGCTCGGAGAGGTCGCGGACGTGGGACGCGACGACGTCGCAGGGATCCGCCGCCATAAGGGGTGCGGGGGGGGGGGGCGATGGCGGCTTTCGCTATTTGCCCCCCGGCGTGACGGATGCGGGACGGGGTAGTGTAGAGGGAGGGCCCGCGTGCCCTCCCGCCTCCTGGGGAGATTTTACGGGGGGTGTCTCTTGTGGGGGCGGGAGGGGTCGCGGTGTACCCTCCCGCCCCGGACGAGATGAGCCGGGACCTCGGTCGGACTCGGGGCGTGCGGGTGAGGAACCCGTTCTCAATCGGGTGTGCCTCTCTGTCCGCCTCTGGGGGGGCCGGGTGATTCCGGGCGGGGAGTGGCGTCTCGCTCCCACGCTGGGAGTGGCGCTGGCCCCCGCAGGGGGGGTGCAGCGGAGACGAGGCAGCCCCCTGGAGGGTGGCCGGCCACGGCTCACTGCAGCCCACAGGGGGACGACTCGGCGGGCCGCAGGCGCTCCTGCTTGGGCGCCATTGCACGCGGACCCGGGGTGTAGCCGGCACCGGAAGCCGGCGGAGCGAAGTGCTGCGCCTGATCTTCCTCGCGGGCGGGCGGGGGGTCGCTCCTCCCCGTAGCCTGTGAGGAGATCGAGGCGCGGGGACTGCAGGCGGTACGGGCTGGGGGGCCCGGCCGCCATTGCACGCAGTTCCCCCGCGATGGAGGCGGCACCGGGTGCGACCCCTGGTGCCGGCTGGGGGAGTTCTTACTCCCCCGGTGAGGGCCGCTTTCAGCGCACGGCGGGGGAGGCTCCGGAGTTATAGTAATCAGGTGCCGGAGCCTCTGCCATACGCCAGAGTAGGTCGTTGTGGGGTTTTAGTCAGTAGGAATCTGACACTCCCCCGCTGCCTTCCTCCACGGCTGGCGGGGGGTCTTATGTAAGATTTCCCACGGAAAAAAAAGGTTAGATTCCCGCTCGACGTGTCGAGGAGAGCGGACGTGTTTCGTGGTCGCTCCGTGGTTAGATTTTCAACGCGGTGGATAGCGGCATAGTTATTCGCGTTTTTTGGTAAAATCATTTTTATTATGTGTTCGGAAGTGCTATTGTGTCGTTTTTTGATTAAATATTGTGTTAATTTATTGTTAAATAACGAAAACGTGCTGTGCGTGTTACGCGGCATTTCGACGTCGTGTTTCCGCTGTTCGGGGTGTTAATTATAAACATTGGACATTATTTAAGGATAATATTCGTAAATTGGAAACGATTCGCAGTGAAATTCCGCGTTTTTTGGAGCCATAGTTCCAAAACTACGAATCTGATCAAAAAATCTCATAGAACATAAATAGTAGGAAATTTTATTTCCCACCAAAAACTTCGCTTAACATTTTTCCATATGTTGGCGAAATTCCCCAAATTGCTCGCAGACCACGAAGTTGGCAACGAAAGTACTTCGTTGGTGCGTCGTTACCGACAGCGGCAGCACCTCTCGGGCCCACTTTGTGCACGCGGTCCCCTCTCCACGCGGAACCGGCACGATCGACGCCATGATCGATTCTTGTTCTTCTTGTTTGTACGCTCCTCGAGAACGCACGTGTTTTCCGACCACGCGACTATGTCATACAACATAAATAGTAGGAAATTTGATTTCCTACAAAAAAGGTCTCTCAACATTTTGCCATAGCTCGCACTATTTCCGAGATATTTGCAGATTTACCTCAAGGAGCGGGGCGTCACTCACATATTCCGAGATATTTCTTCTTCTTCTTGTTCTTCTTCTGCACAGCTGCGCTGGAAGTGGCATTTACAGCTCGGAATAGTGAATACAGCTTAGAATAGTGCAGAGTTACCTCAAAGAAATGGGCGACAGTGTTTCTTCTTCCTTACAATGTTGGTGCGGCTTCGGAACTTTTAAATATCTCGATATATCTCGAAATAGAACCGCAAAGCACGCTTGCAGTAAAACATTAGTGAAGCGAGCTCGTATCACTGGTACACTTCCGTAACACTTATAGAACCGCACAGATTATGGGGAGACACAAAAAGAACGCGCACACACATGCACCAAAGAAGATAACCTAGCACTTAGTATCCACATAGTCGTGAGGCGCCGCGAAGCACCGCAAGGGCCGCAGAGGTCGCGAAATCGTAGGAATTAATGATGTTGCAGAACCGAAGAAAAAACGAAGAAGATGTAGAAAATCAAGAAAAATCAAGGAAACAAAGAACGATGCAACCCCGCAGCGCCAGATGCCTGGCAGGCCACGGGACCCTTGAACGACACGTCCGACCAGCTCGGCAGCCAGCATGGGACTCCAACCTAACCTAACCTAACCTAACCTTTTTTTTCGTGGGGAAATCTTGCATAAGACCCCCCGCACCCCTGGGGGAGGGCAGCGGGGGAGTGTCAGATTCCTACTGACTAAAACCCCACGGCGACCTCCTCTGGCATATGGCAGAGGCTCCGGGACCTGATTACTATAACTCCGGAGCCTCCCCGCCGTGCGCTGAAGGCGCACCTCACCGGGGATGTAACAACTCCCCCAGTCGGCACCAGGGGTCGCACCCGGTGCCGGATCCGTCGCGGGGGAACTGCGTGCAATGGCGGCCGGGCCCCCCAGCCCGCACCGCCTGCAGTCACCACGGCTCGATCTCCTCACAGGCTACGGGGAGGAGCAACCCCCCGCCCGCCCGCGAGGAAGATCAGGCGCAGCACTTCGCTCCGCCGGCTTCCGGTGCCGGCTACACCCCGGGTCCGCGTGCAATGGCGCCCACATAGGGGGCCCAAACAGGGCGCCTGCGGCCCGCCGAGTCGTCCCCCTGTGGGCTGCGGTGAGCCGTGGCCGGCCACCCTCCAGGTGGACTACCTCGGCTTTGCGGTACACCCCCTGAGGGGGCCAGCGCCACTCCCAACGTGGGAGGGAAATCCCCACTCTCCGCCCGGAGTCACCCGGCTCCCCCGAGGCGGACGGAGAGGGGCCCACGATTGAGAACGGGTTCCCCACCCGCACGCCCCCGAGTCCGACCGGGGTCCGGGCTCATTTCGTCCGGTGCGGAAGGGTACACCGCGACCCCTCCCGCCCCGACAAGAAACACCTCCCATAAAATCTCCCCAGGAGGCGGGAGGGCACGCGGGCCCTCCCACTACACTACCCCGTCCCGCATCCGTCACGCCGGGGGGCAAATAGCGAAAGCCGCCATCGCCCCCCCCCCGCACCCCTTATGGCGGCGGATCCCTGCGACGTCGTCGCGTCCCACGTCCGCGACTTCACCGAGCGGGATCGTACCTTTCACGATCCCGCTCGGACCTCTCCTTGAGGGCCATGACCTCCTCGCAGAAGGTGGTCACGGCCCTCCAATCTGTCTCGCCGGCAAGCATCTGTCTCACGACGCCTGCCGGCGAGATATCCTCCCCTATTTCTGCCGTCAGGGCGTGGCGGGCCACCGCAAACACCGGGCACTCCGCCAGCGTGTGTTGTGCGGTGTCCCGCGCCGCCCCGCAGAGCCAACACTGGGGGGTCCAATCCCTGTTCCTCCGGCACAGGAACTCCCCGAACACCCCGTGTCCGGAGATAACCTGCGTGACCCGGAACGACAGGCCGCCGTGGCCGCGGTCCCGCCACCCCGATATCATCGGCAGGACAGCCCCGACGGCACGGCTTCCGGCGGCCGCCCCCTCTGCTAGGGATCTCTGCCACCTTTCCGCCGCGACCAGTCGGGCCTGGCGGGTTTTCCCCGGCCTGGCGGAGGGCTCGCGAATACCAGTATGTACTGGATTCGACCTCCGCCTGGTACCGGAGTGGGATGAGACCCGCCAGGACAATCGCCCCCTCGTAGGGCATCGTGCAGTAGCCCCGCACGATCCTGATAGCCAGCCGGCGCTCCACCCGCCGCAGCAGAGTGCAGCTGTGCCTGCTGACCGCCAGATCGCCGGCCCATTTCGGACCCCGTATAGGGCTATGGACCGGACGATTCCCACGTATAGGCGGCGAACCCTCACTCCCGCCCCCCCGAGGTTGCGCAACAGGCGGCCAAGATTGGTCGCCACCTGTTCCAATCGGGGAGCCAGGCGTTCGAAGTGAACATCGAACCGCCAGTGGCTGTCGAGATACAGGCCGAGGTATCGAAGACCCCGGCCGATCACGATTCGGCACCCGCCGACCTCGAGCCAGAGCTGGGCCGGAGGGGCAACCCCACGCCGAGGCTCGAAGAACCACATGGCCTCGGACTTGTGTGCAGCCAGCGCCAGACCCAGCGCCCGGATCGCTATTCGCACGATGGCGACCCCCACCTCGGCACGACGGCAGGTCCTCAACCAGTCCCGCCCGGTGGCCAGCAGGTAGTAGTCATCTGCGAATACCGTGGCCCACACCCCGGGCGGGAGGGTCACCCGCCGCGCCGCGTTGTACCCACCGTTCCATAAATGGGGGCCCAGTTTGGACCCCTGGGGCACTCCGCGGTCGACCTCTCTCCAGTGCAGCGTACCGTCCCGGCCGGTGTACAGTATTCACCTGCCATCCAGGAAGGCCCCGATGATCCTCTGCAGATACGGGGGGACGTTGTGGTGAACCAGCGCCCTCCGCATCGTCCCACGGGGCAGGGTGTTGAACGCGTTTGTAACGTCCAAGGAGACACCCAGCGCCACCCCGCCCCGGGACGTGGCCGACTCGGCGAGGGTGCGCAGCCGCTGGATAGCGTCGATGGTGCTGCGACCCTCGCGAAACCCGAACTGGATGTCGGCCAGATCGGGGCCAACGCTCGACAGGTGGTGGACGAGGCGGTTTGCGATGACACGCTCGAAGAGCTTTCCCACCTCGTCCAACAGCACAATAGGCCGGTACGCAGAGGGAGAATCTGCGGGCCGTCCGTCCTTTCGGAGGAGGACCAGCCGCCCCTCCTTCCAAATCGAGAGGAACACCCCCTGCTCCAAAGCGGCGCTGAAGAGGCGGCACAGCCTCGGACCTAGGATGCCGGACGCGATAACCCAAGCGCGGCCGGGGATGCCGTCCGGGCCCGGGGCGGTGTCTTTGGCCCCGAGCCTTCTGACGGCATCGTCCAGCTCCTCCTCTGTGACCCCCAGGTCAGCGGACCAGGCGACGGGCTCCGCCGGCCCTTGCTGGTGGTGCGGGTGCGACGTTCTCCCGGAACGGGGGAAGAGGGTGTCTATTACCTGCGTCAGCAGCTGGGGGTCCAGGCTCTCCGAGACCGGTGGCGCCCGTGCGCGGAGCTTGCCCCTGACCATCCGGTAAGGGCGCACCCACGGGTCCTCGTCCAGAGAACCCTGGAGATCCTCCCACGCCCGGGATTTCGCGTCCCTGATGGCCTGCCTCGGGGCTACCACGAAGACCTGGTATGTGCCCCTCAGCAGATCCTCCCTCGCCGGGTCGCGAACTCGACCCCTTCGGGCGCGCTGCCACTGGCGGAAGAGCTGGCCAAGCCACGGCAAGGGCTGCGGCCATCAGCACGTCCTTGTCCAGCCTCCTCAGCACTCAGCGTCGCAGTGGCGGGCCAGGCACCGGCCGGGGGGCGGCGGGGAGGGAGTAGCCGAAGGCGGTGTATAGATGATCACTCAGCGTCTCCCTCGCAGCCACCCTCCAATTTTGCACCATGCGCCCGGCCAGAGGAGACGCCCAGCCCAGATCCACAATGGATTCCCCCTGAGCCCGAACGCAGGTGCTGGCGGATCCCCTGTTCAGGAGCAGGAGCCCCGCGCCAGCCGTCCTTAGCAGTACCGCCCCTCCTCTCGCGTCGGTCCTCGGGGACTCCCATGCTTCGGCCTTCGAGTTGAAATCCCCGAGGACCAACGTCGGCCGGGTGCGGGAGCTAACCACAACGCTCCCCACCCGGTGCAGGAACTCCTCGAACCGCTCCAGGGACCAGCTGGGCGGCGCGTACACGCCCACCACTGCTACGCCCCCCAGTGAACGGCCGCGAAACCCCGCCCCCGTGCTAAGACATCGGCGGGCGGGGGGACGTGCCGACCCGCCAGGACGATGGCGACGGAGCCCGCCGGGTCGGCGAACCAGTTGGGTCGGTCCAGTACGCGGTGCGGCTCCGACACCACCGCAACCTCAATCTGCCACTCGGCCAGGGTTTGTAGCAAAAGCTGCCTCCACAGCTGCTTCTGCGTTGCTGGGGCCCGCTACCCCAGTGGGCGATGCAACCGGGGACTGCTTCGCTCTCGTCTTTTTGGCGGACTTCTTCCGCCCTTTCTTCGCGGAGACCGACGGGCATCCTCTGGTCACCATCCTGTGTCCCGCGGGCCGCCCTGAATCGGTGCACAGGGTGCACCGCGGCAGGGCCGTACAGCCACTGGCTCGATGGTCCAGATCGCTAACTCCAGGGGCACCCTCCTCACCGCGTGCCGCAGGTTGGGGCTAGGGATTTTTGAAGAGATTGTCATCCTCGCAGGCCGGCCGGTTAAGGCAAGCCTCCCGTTCCAGCGAAACGTGACCACTGGATTACGGTATAATTGCTAGGGCACTCCGGGTTCGCTACACGCACCAGACTGCCACGCAGCCTGGCCCGTGGAGAACTCAACGATGCCGCTGCAACCTTCATCGCCTCTCCGCCCTGGACCTTACCGGCATGGTAGTACCTTCCAGAGCCCAAAGGCCGTAGCCCAAGGACCCCGCCGGCATCGCCCTAAGTCCTCATTGAGGACATTCCAGCGGCAGCGATCGTCAACCTTTCAGTCGCCTTGTACGACAGGCAGGGGTTACCCTGTCTGTATTCTATCCCCCAGTCTCAGGGGAGGTTTTAATGGGCTTTCTTTCCCTTGGTGTTTGGTCCGCGGGAGCTATCGCTCCTACCCTCCATGCGCTCTGAAAAGTGCATGGCGAGCATTCCCCTATCCGCCACGCGCCACGTCGGGGCATCACCTCCCCGCCTATCCTGGATAACCAGGTAGGTCCCTGGACCGGGAATCCAACCTAACCTAACCTTTTTCTTTTTTTTTTACGAGGGGGAAATCTTCGAAAGACGCCCCCAGCCCCCCTGGGGAGGAACCGAGGGTAATGCCGGATTTTTACCGGTTAAAACCCCCACTGTGGCCTACGCTGGGTGTTGGGGAGCGCCCCGGGACCTCTGACGAACAACACCGGGGCCCAAACACCCATGGCGCGTTGACGCCGCCTTGCTCGGGGGAGGGTCTAGGTTTGGCCCTCCCCGTACGTGCCAAATTCCGCCGCCATCGAGGGCCACACCCTATTGCACGCGGCCCCGCATAAGTTTCGTGGGGCCGCGCGATCGGTGTTGGGGGAGGGACGTTCGCCCCTCCGCGGTGCTCCTCTTCCGGGAGGTGACTGGTGTCCCCCCATAGAACTCCTCTTCAGGTGGAGCGGGTGCTCCCCCCTCCTCTTTTCCCCGTTGGGGGCGGTGGGCCGTGAAGATGTTACATACCAGGCCCACCGCCCCATCCCCTCAGGTGACGACGTCAGGGGGTCTCCCCCGACGACTCCCCCTCCGTCTGCGGATGGGGTCGGTTCTGCCCCGATCCCGCTCCGGTTCCTCCTTCAGGGCGATGACCGTCTCGCAGTAATCGGACACCGCCCTCCACTGATTCTCGCCGGCGAGCATCTCTTTGACAAGTGCCGCCGGCGATAGATCACCACCAACTTCGCACCGCAGGGCGTGACGGGCCCGCGCAAACGCTGGACAGTGCTCCAGGGTATGTTGCGCGGTGTGCCGCCTCGCCCCGCAGTGATGGCATGCTGCCGTCCCCTCCGCCCGGATCCGGTGCAGGAACTCACCGCAACAACCGTGTCCAGTGAGCACCTGTGTGGTCCTAAACGTGAGCCTTCCGTGGCAGCGGTCCCTCCATTTCTTGAGCACTGGAAGGACCGCCCCGGCTACATGCTGGGCGGTGGCACCGCTCTCGACGAGCTCGCGTCGCCACCGACCCAGGGCTCTCTGCCGGGCATGGCGCCTAATCCTAGCAACAGCTTCGGTCATCTGTTCTGGCAGGATCCCGTCCAGACGAAGGGCACGCAGTTGCTGGCTGCGCCGGGAATCCATCTGGGCGTTCGCCCATATGGGCGCACCATAGAGGGCCATGCTCCGCACGATCCCCACGTAGAGACGGCGAACCTTCTCGTTGGGCCCATCGATATTGGGCAGTAGACGGGCAAGCGCGTTGCTTGCCCTGTCTAGTCGGCGGGCCAGACGACCGAAGTGCTCCTCGAAGCGGCAGTGGCTGTCCAGGTGGAGGCCCAAGTACCTGTGGCCCTTCTCCACCTGGACATCGACTCCACTCACATGGACCACCGACTGGGGCGGTGGTGCAACCCCACGCCGAGGCGAGTAAAACCACATCTCCTCGGTTTTGTGGGGATCTAGCTGAAGCCCCAGCCGCCGGATCCCCGCGGCAACGGCAGCGACGCCAATCTCGGCGAGGCGGCTAGTCCTTTTCCACCCCCGACCGACGGCCCGCAAGACCGGGTCGTACCCCAGGTCCCAAAGTGTGGGACCTTTCGCAGAACCCTGCGGTACGCCACAGTCCACGTCCCTCTCGTGCATCTGGCCATCCCGGCCCCTGTACACTATCTTCCTGTCCCGGAGGTAGTCGCCGACGATCCTCCTCATGTAGGGGGGCGCCTTGTGGCGTATCAGCGCCCCACTTTTCGTCCCGTGAGGCAGGGTGTTGAAGGTGTTGACGATGTCCAGACTAACGCCTAACGCCACCCTGCCCCGGGACGTGGCCGAGTCGCACCGGGAGCACATCGACTGGATTGTGTCGATAGTGTTGCGCCCCCGCCTGCAGCCATATTGCGACTCGGCCAAGTCGGGACCCTCTTGGGACAGGTGCTGGACGAGGCGGGAAACCAGAATCCGCTCGAACAGCTTCCCCACCTCGTCCAACAGCACGAAGGGCCGGTAGGCCGAGGGACTGTCGGCGGGTCGCCCATCCTTCCGGATGAGGACTAACCGCCCCGTCTTCCACTGTTCTGGGAAGACTCCTTCCTTAATGCAGGCGCTGAAGAGGCGTCTCAATCTCGGACCGAGGACGCGTAGAGCCTTCACCCAGGCACGGCCGGGGACGCCGTCGGGGCCCGGAGCACTGTTTCGGGCCCCCATCCGTTTAATCGCCCCGGCCAGCTCCTCCTCCGTGACCCCCATTTCGTCGGACCAAACAACCTCCTCGTGGGCAGGCGGGAGGCGGGTGTGATCCGTCTCTCGTGGGAACAAAGTGTCGAATACCCGCCCCAAAAACCTGGGGTCGAGGCACTCCGTGACCGGGGGCGCCCAGGGCCTAAGCTTGCCCATCACCATTTTGAATGGGCTCCCCCATGGGTCCTTCTGGAGAGAGCCTAGGAGCTCGTCCCGAATGTTCGGGATCGCGGAAGCCTGGGTCGCGGAATGTCCGTCTTCTGCGGGCCCTTTGCCACTGGCGACGGGCTGCGAGACAATCTCGTCTCAGATCACCAATTTCGCCTGTCCACCAGTAGGCGGCCCGCCTGAGGAGGTTCTTGGCCCGGGGCATGGCGGCGTCGCACACCGCCTTCATGGCTCTCCGGAACCATTCTACCTCCTCCCCAATGTCCGCGACCGGCCCGGCAGGTGTTGGCAGCCAGGCCCAAGCAAGGGCTGCAGCCATCAGCACGTCCTCGTCCATCCTCTTCAGCGCCCACCGTAGCGGTGGAGGTCCACAGGGGCGGCGGGCGGTGGTGGTAAGGTCGAGGCGGATGTATAGATGGTCACTAAGTGTGACCGCCTCTTCCACCACCCTCCATCTCTGCACCATACGCGCGGCCAAGGGAGTCGCGAAAGACAAATCGACTATAGACTCCCCCTGGGCATGCACGCAGGTGCTAACGGACCCCACATTGAGCAGGTGGAGTCCTAGCCCCGCCGCCCAATTTACGACCGCCCTGCCCCTCACGTTTGTCCTCGGGGAGCCCCAAAGTGACGCATGGGCATTAAAGTCCCCGAGGACTAGCACTGGCCGGGGGGAACAACGGGAGACAAAGCCCCCCCCCCCGGTCTAGGTACTGTTCATATTGCGCGAGAGGCCATCTGGGCGGGGCATAGAGCCCCACCACCGCTATTTCA
This sequence comes from Osmia bicornis bicornis, assembly GCF_907164935.1. Lineage (NCBI taxonomy): Eukaryota > Metazoa > Arthropoda > Insecta > Hymenoptera > Megachilidae > Osmia > Osmia bicornis. The sequence continues at coordinate 57,582 of NW_025791077.1, forward strand.
CCCCACAGCACGCCGACGAACCCCCGGCCCCGTCCCAGTGGGGCGGGGTGTGGGGGCACTGCGGTGCCAATAACCGCCACGGAGCCGTCCTCGTCCCGGAACCAATCTGGTCTGTCGAGGACTCGGTACGGCTCCGCGGCCACCGCCAACGCAGCCTTCCACTCGGCCAGGGTTTGGAACAACATGTCCTCAGCCCTGGCCGAGTGGTTGAAGTTGGCCTGAAGTATAGGGCCCTTGGGCCCCATACCTAGGCCTTACGAGCCGCCTGCGCGGCATTTTTACTCGCCAACTTGGCAGGGGGATTTTTCTTGCCCCCCTTCTTCGACTCCGCAGGCTTGGTCCTTGATGCCTGTTCCTTGGGGGCTGTTCCTGCTCCTTCAACGGCACTCTTCTTCTTCCTCTGGGAGGAGGAGGGGGCACAACCTTTTGCCCCCAATCGATGCCCCGCGGGCCGCCTCAGGTCCGCACAGAGGGGGCACCGCGGGCTGGCGCTACAATTGCTGGCCACGTGGCCCGACTCTCCGCACGCATAGCAGCGGTCGGACCTATCAGCTTCGCAAGTGCATCGCTGCCTAACATGCCCTCTTTCCAGGCAGCGATAGCACTGCAATGGCCGCGGTGGTAGCGCCTGTATTCTGGCCGAGGACCACCCGACCAGAACCCTCCCAGAGGCGGATAACTATTTGAGTGCCGCTAGAGGGCATCTCGCACAGACAGTCCCCATCCTTTGGGGGGAGGTGCGAATCTCCCCCATTTTAATTTCTTCAGCAGAGCAACCCCCCGCAGCGACCAATGCGGCCGCCACCTCCGCCGGGGTGACCGAGTCGTCGAGACCGGTCACCCTAACCGCGCCCATATTTATGGGGCGGGCAACCCTCACCTCAGTGCCACTGAACACCTGGCGGAGTCGGTCAGCCAACTTGGCAGCTTTCTCCGTCCTGTCCTCCCCAGGTATGTCGAGGACCAAGCCACCGGTCCGAGCTCGCCTGGGCATCAACACAGTGATGCCCAGCTCCTCCAACTTGACCCGCTCCCGGGCCATGAGCATGGCGTCGGCGTATGAGACCGTAGCCTCGGGAGCTAGGTTGATGGTGACCGCCGCAGTACGAGGAGGGCGGGGGGCCTTCTGCCTGGCAGGTTGGGCCCCTTGCCCCTTAACCGCCGTTGCCGCCCCTCTCTTCTGCCCCTTCTGGGCAACTACCTTGGAGCTCTGGGAGGGAGGGGCCTTGGCCGCTGCCGCCTTCTTCTCTGCAGCTTTAGCGCGGCGGCCGACCACAGTCACCCATGTCCCATCCGCCGTCCTCCGATGTTCTTCGACAATCCGGGCCATTCTAGCCTCCACAAATGATGCCGGTTGGTCGGGTGCTGAGGAGGGCCCCGGCAACGGCTCCGTGTCGGGCAGGGACCTATTCCGCACCCGCCTCTTAGCTTCCTTCCTCGATGCAGTGGGGATGGTTGCAGCCGCAGCTCACCCCTTAACATGCTCCGCCCTCTTAGGCGGGGGCTGGACAGCTGCAATAGCGGCTTTGAACTACGCCCGGAGCCCCGACAGGCCTTTTTCGAGGAGAGCCGCAAATCCCCTCATCAGGTCGGGCTCGAGGCCACCAACCTTCCCCTCCTCTTTTCCAGGTGCAGCATCTGGGATCGGGACTTGCACCACGGGACATACAGGCGGGCAAGACGGTAAATCGAAAGCTTCGACTGCGTCCTTCCTCCTTTTCCTGCCCGCCTCTTCGCCAGACAACGGCGAGCCGGGCCTAGCCGACCTTTTGGAAGGACCGGGGCGTCCAGGCGCCGGGACCTCTGTGGCAGCGACCCTGCACGTAATGTCTGCCAGGCTATTTTGCAGGATGTTGATTTAGGCCTCCTGGGCAGCCACTTGTTTTCAGCTGTTCGCGAAGCTCCTTCACCTCTTTATCGGCCCTGGCAGGGGCAGGCCTGATTCCCGCTTCCGTGTGGATGGCCTTAAGGTAGCGGGAGGCCATCCTCAGCTTGCGAACAAATGTCCGTTTCAGCCCCTTGGAGACGCCCGCGACCTTGTCGATGTCGCAACAGAACTTCAAGGACTGCGCAATAAGGTCGCGCGTGGGGACATTCTGGACCTCCTCCGCCAGGTCCTCAGGGTCCGGGAGGGACATGCTACCCCGACTCGGTTTTATAGGGTCCTCGTTGGGATCGAGCACCCTCCTCTCCTCCAGCAGGTCAAGTTCCCGACGCTGGACATCCAGGACTCTCTACTTAGCCGCCGCGAGCCACACGTATTGGCCCGTGGTCGGCGGGCGACCCCTCTTGCTCGTGCGCCGTGACTCCAGAGATACTGCCGAGGAGAGTGACTCGTCCGAGTCCAAGTCCACCTCTCTCTCTCTGGATGCGGGGCATCAGAGGCCGCCGGGGAAACTCCGGCCCCTCCTCGTACCGGCCTCAGGAGAGGCCACTCCACATCCGCCCTAGTTAATCGGACGGATAGGCGTCGCGTATCCGTTACCCTGCTAGTGCTGGGCTGCGCCATATCCTCCGCGCCCGTTTCCCGTCTCGCGTCCTGTTGAACAGCCGCAGTCGTCGTCGGTACGTCCCGTCCAGTATTTGTTATTGTTGTTGGCGTTTTTAGTTTCAAGTCATCCATAGTGTTCCCACGAGTGGGTCGGTCTGTGGGTCCACCCGGGCAGAGCCGCCTTACCCGGGTAAGGCTAGTATACCCGGGGGGTCGCCAGACACTCCGGGGTTGGCCGCTAGAGACTGATGCACCCATCAGCCACCCCTGGCGCTGACTCGAGGGGCGCCCTCATCACCGCGTACCGCAGCTTGGGGCTAGAGATTTTTTATAGCGGTTGTCATCCTCGCGGGCCGGCCAATGAAGGCAAGCCCCCCGTTCCAGCGAAACGTGACCACTAGGTTACGGTGTAATTGCTTGAGCACTCCGGGTTCGCTACCCGCATCCGACCGCCATGCAGCCTGGCCCCTGGAGAACTGAACGACGCTGCAGCCACCTTTTCGCCTCTCCGACCCAGGCCTTACCGGCAAGGGAGGCCCTGCCAGGGACCGTTGATCCCACCGGCATCGCCCCGGGTCATCTGCGAGGCTACTTCGACAGCAGCAAACGCCCCCCTTTCAGTCGCCTTGTACGACAGGCAGGGGTTACCGTGTCTGTATTCTATCCCCCAGTCACAGGGGAGGTTTTGATGGGTTATCCTTCCCTTGGTGTTTGGTCCGCGGGAGCTATTTTATTTCACTCCTACCCTCCATGCACTCCGAAAAGTGCATGGCGAGCATTCCCCTATCCGCCACCTGGGGACGCGCCACGTCGGGGTATCACCTCCCCGCCCAGCCTCTTTTTTTTTTGTTAAGTTGGAAGAGGAAATGCGTTTGCGCACGCGCGGGTTGTTTCCCCATTTCGTCTATTCGGCTAGAGGGGACCCGGGCAGTGTGGGACTCATGTCCGCCCTGAAGGGGCAGCCTGGCGGCCGTGAGGTGAGGGCAAACCCAAAGAGGCAAAGCCAGAAGGGGGCAACCTGGCAACCCAACCCTTAAGGGTTGAGTTTAGTCCAAGAGTAGGCCACAGCCCTGAAGGGGCGACCTAGACGAGCAGTCCAGAGTGGGCACTCCCGAGGCTGGACATACTACCCACTAAAACCTCTCCCCTAACGTGGGCCGCCGGCACCTTTTCACTCGTTTGAATTCATAAAGGAATACCAGCGTATAGCCACAACGACGTATTCGGCACTTCAACGCATTTCGCGTTATTGCGGCCGCCCGCAAGAACGCCATGCGCTAGGCACGTGAGGCATCTGCGGATCCACGCCGTTGCACCTCCGATCCAGCGGTAGGACATTTTCAACCTGTACGGTAAGGCACAGGATTTTTCTTCGGCCACGACCAGGAACCGAAGTATGCCCATTCCGGGTGGTCGCGCCATGTATTCACCTGACAGGGCAGGAGCTTCCTCTTCGACACGGCCAGGAACCGGGACATCGTATCTCCACGGCTGACCGTGTCCATCTTCGTCCACCATGGTTGGTTGATAATGATGATGTGGCTTATCCTTGCAGTCATCACGCCCACCTGACCTTCCACGAGGACAGGCCATTTTTCTTCACCACGACCAGGAACCGGAGCACCTGCTCAACGGGTGGTCGCGCCATGTGTTCACCTGTTTTAACAGGGCTTGCTCTTCAGCACAGCCAGGGCCCGGGGCGAGTCCTTTCCCCGGTTGACTGTACCACATCTTGATAGGCTGCAATCCTCGATGACCTGTCCCATACATACTTTACACACACACACACACGCTCATGACAAGCATAGCGCTTCGAGTAGCGCTTCGAATGCCCCAAATATGCAACGATAAATAATGAATAAATAATGAGTAGAGACTCACTGAGTAAATAAATGAATAAATGAATGAGTGAATGAATAAATAAATAATGAATAATGAATAGGAATTAATAACCACATGAAGCCCATGAATAGAATAGAGGAGCCCATACATTCAACAAGAGCTGTCATAATAAGCATACTAAACATACTAAACACACTATAACTGGTTAAATCAAATCACAAATACAACGGGAAATAAATATATATATGCATCTAATGCATCTAATGCAATAGAGCAGTTAATGAATAGTTAACAGTAAAAGAAACAGTAAGCAATATGAGAACGTGAGAAACTGTGAAGTAAACATAAGTAGTATTGCACGCAAGCAGGTAAGCGAGCATTTGTGAACTGGACATAGGCAAATGACCAACAAAACCTCCAAAACCTAAAACGTCAAACATACATACATACAGCCGAGCAACCAAATAGCAGAAGAGGAATATTTAACATTCAATACTAGCGCACAATATAATCACATAAAATTAAACTCAAGATAAACCATAAATTTGAGATGAAATAAACCAAGGATGTGAACCGTAAAGTAAAATAAAGTCGCCAGACAGATAGCAAATAGCAAGCCAGCCATGAGAGAAGAGAAGCAAACACAACATAACAAAATGCTACTAATTATTATCAGAGGTAAAGGTAAATAAGGTACAGTATAAAATATAGAATATAGGGTATAACCAGGAAGTGAGCTGGGAAGAAAATAAATAGGTGAGCGTAATGTAATACTAATAATTGAAACCATTCATTGAAACTATTAAGTTACTTAAATTTACTTGCTCGAACATTTACGCGACCACAACCTCAACGTGGTTGGCAAGCGAACATGATGGAGTACAATCAATGATCAAATGAAGGCAATAAAAAACAATTAGAAATTATTGCGAGCAAGTCATCAATAAAGATAAGTAGCAACATATACCTCATAATGAGAATAATAGGAAGAGACAGAACTGTAAACATCAGGAATTAACCATAGTATTAAATGTAAAATGTAACATAATCCTAGTCTATTTGCAGGAAGCCCTAACGCCAGCCAATGGAAGTGGAGGTAGAGTGTAATTAACGGATAACAGGAGAAGAGAATACCCATCTGATATAATATGGGGAGTACATCAGACCTAAATCGGCATAAACCATAAGGCAGATCAAACAATTCAAATAGTTATGAATTGAGTAGATTAGATTGTTACTGGATTATAATACCGCTCCGATAAGTATGGTATTAATATTAATACTGATACAGGTGTTACGCCCCGGCGGAAATTTTGAAATTTATCCGCCTTGCGTCCCTTATCAAGCCTTTCGAAGTTCCGAGGATTTCTCATGCAGGGGTGTACAAGGAAGAGTTTGAGTTTAATTCTTTTCTATTTTTGACTTCTTCTATTGCTTTCTCTTCTTTATTCTACTCTACCCTGGAATCGTGTATCTTGTCAAGCCCTATGGTTCCGAGAATTCTCATGCGAGGTACACGAGGAAAGGTCATTTCTGTTTCCTTCTTTACAATAGCTTACGTGACCCTCCTTGAAACTATCGTCGCCAACCATCGAAATACAAGACAGTTTAATATCGGGTAACGCACAAAAACTCGCGTTAGCTCGTAAGAGAGAGAGAGAGCCGTTCGCACAACACCAGCGCTACGCAGTTATCCAGTGCTTCGCATTCCGGGAATTTCCCTTGGTAAGGATTGATAACCATCAAACTTATCATCAAAGATAAGTCTGATATACAGTACTTTCACGAAGGTATAAAGCACACGAACATCAAATCAAGCTTCCAGACAGATCAAGATGGAGGATAAATCAGTTAGTAAAATTAATACTACGGTTGTTTATTATATATAAACATGAATCATACGTTTGTAATAGGGTGGAATGAAATAAATATAAATTACATATAAATTACAAATTACAAACAATAAGAAAAAATAAAATGGAATCAAATGAATCAACCCGAATAAGATCCACAGATTGCGCAGATTGCAGGACACACTGTATTACTACATATCGCGCTGCAGAAAACAGATTATACAAAACAACAGAACAACAGAATCAACGGAATCAGGAATCGCCACAGATGGAGGGCCGAATAAATAAATAGAATAAAACGTTTAACTTAGACAAAATCAACCAGTAAAGTCAAACAACGTCAACAACGCATGCGATCAGGAAAGTCCCGTGAGCCCAATAAAAACAACTCTCGGTCAAATAATATTAGTTAGTAAAATAAAATAATAAATCAATGAAACTAGAATAAATCATGGTAACAGGCAACTAGCAGAAATGAAATATGAAGCAGAAATGAATCAATAAATCAAGAAAAATCGAATCAGATCAATGTATAGCTTTAATCAATCAACATCAAAATGAAGGAATGAATGAATAATAAATGAATGAATGTACGTAAACTGAATGCAGGTAAAACAGCTAAGGATATTCACAAATTGGGAACTACAGAAAGTGTATAACGCGCAACATACGTAACCAACACAACCGACATACATAGCCGACATAATGTAATGTAATGTAATGAAATGTAATATAATGTAAAATAATAAATACAGCAAATGAGTTATATTCCAACTAAATATAACCGTAGGCCTTATTGGCTCAATCCCCCTACTTTATAAATTATAGATTATACGGTTATAAGTCATAGTGTTCGAAAATGCGTTGATTTCAACCGACGCCACACGAACCGCGGCAGCACTCTTCAGCGCGACCGGCAGCCACCTTGGATGCCGGTCAGGCTGACCAACCACCGAGCTTGACGTCACCGGGAAGAATCCAACGGCTCTTGCTACGACGAAGCCGGTGGTTCGGCCATTACAGGTTTTGTATCGGTACGGTAAACACGTGCAGTACTGATTCCAAAAATTTCTAGTGCAGTTAACGAATTTCGATTCTAAAGAACTCAGCATCGCAACGCGAATTCTGTGCCGACGGCCAACGCGAACTCGCGGTTAATCTAGTTCGTGCAAATCCACGAAATTAGTAGAATTTCGTGGTGACCACGTGTTGAACCAACTCGTGGTTTTAATACAGCGCAATCTCAATCGCAAATTCTCCGCGGCGCCGGTGAATCTTCACGATCTACGATCATCATAAATTAGTGCAACGCACAATTTATTGTAAATACTGTACATAGTGTATTTGTGCCTGTAAATATACATTGTTTGTTTTGTGCAATCTCAAGTGCATTGATTTTCAATTGCCGTCTCACTGCCGATCCTACATTCCGAACCGGTTCACAATCGCAAGCTCAAGACCTCCTTACAATCTCGAACACTTTCGAACACATAGATTGCAAAAGAAATAAAAATTTACACCGAAAGATGTATAAGGATAAATCAAGGCACGCCTCGCAGGCATCCAAGTTTCCGCCACGCGCGCAAATCCGGTCGTAAATAAACAGGCTTGTATGTAAGAAAAGAAGAGATATCCATATTGGGGCCTTGCAAGACAACACAATCGGCCAGCGTCGTCGCTCCAAACGACAATAAACAGCCATTCAAAACGAACGTCTTACCGATTAGGTGAGGAAGAAGAAACACTGTGGCCCCTTTCTTTGAGGTTATTCTGCACTATTGTAAGCTGTATTCACTATTCGGAGCTGTAAATGCCACTTTGAGCGCAGCTGTGCAGAAGAAGAACAAGAAGAAGAAGAAATAGCTCGCAATATGTGCGTGACGCCCCTCTCCGTGAGGTATCTCTGCAAATATCTCGGAAACGGTGCGAGCTATGGCAAAATGTTAAGAGACCTTTTTTTACTATATCAATACTATATCATTATTAATATATGTGCATTAGATATGTAATATACGTTAAGTAACAACAACATTATTACTATATCTACATTAGATGTAATGTAATATCTTGATACTTTCCTACAGATCAATGTACATTTAGTAAAAATATCATCATTACTACATATGTGCATTAGATATGTAATATACATTAAATAACGATACCATTATTACTCTATCTACGTTAGAAATATTGTAATACACTGATTGCTTCGTTCAGATCAATGTACATTTAGTAACAGTATCATTATTACTATATTTGCATTAGACATATAATATACATTTAATAACAATATCATTATTAGTATATCTACATTAGATATAATGTAATATACAGATTCGTTACTACAGATCCATGTACATTTAATAACAATATCATTATTTGTATATCTGCATCAGATATAATGTAATATACAGATACCTTCCTACAGATCAATGTACATTTAGTAACAATATCATTATAACTATATCTGCATTAGATTTGTAATATACATTTAATAACTATGTCATTAGTAGTATATCTAAATTAGATGTAATGGAATATACTGATTCCTTACTACAGATCAATGTACATTTATTAACAATATCATTATTACTATATCTACATTAGATATAATGTAATATACTGAATCGTTACCACAGATCAGTATACATTTAATAACAATATCATTATTACTATATCCACATTAGAAATAATGTGTTCTCGGCGAGAATTAGAGTTTTCTGAATAGGCGTGGATTCCGTATTTTCAAAGAACGTGGGCGTCGAGAAGAAGATGAAGGACACAGCTTAGCGGTCACTAATTGTGCATAACTTATAATTTTTACACAATGAGTTGTGAATTAAGCACTACAAAAATCACACTTGTGTTTGAATTTGGGATTCCACTATTCACAGACTTCGCGGTGCAAGGCACTGAAATGAATTTAAAAATGCTCTAAGCTCGAGTAAAGATAAAGATCTTGGTCGTTGTTGTCGATTGATAATCGCCCTCTGAATTGCTTTCGCAATAATGCCGTAACGGTTCCAATTTAGGAGTTTTAATATTGGCGAGCGCTCGGATCGGTGGTTAGACAGCGCAGCAGCGATTACTTTTACTTATTTGGTGAAGACTGGATTATCGACCCGTGTTACCGACCGAGATATTCGTACGAGTTTGATTTGCGAAATTCGTACACGTACACACGTTATAAAGATGCAGAAACACCGTGGCCCCATTCTTTGAGGTAACTTTGCACTATTCTGAGCTGTATTCACTATTCTAAGCTGTAAATGCCACTTCCAGTGCAGCTGTGCAGAAGAAGAACAAGAAAAGAAGAAGTATCTCGGAATATGTGCGTGACGCCCCTTTTCTTGAGTAAATCTGCAAATATCTCGGAAACGGTGCGAGCTATGGCAAAATGCTAACAGACCTTTTTTGTAGAAAATTAAATTTCCTACTATATATGTTCTGTAAATGTCCATAGATCTGTAGGAAAGTATCAGTATAATACATTGCATATAATGTAGATATAGTAAAAAGATATTGTTATACAATGTATATTACATATCTAATTCAGATATGGTAATAATGATATTGTTATTAAATGTATATTACATATCTAATACAGATATAGTAATAATGATATTGTTATTAAATGTATATTACATATCTAATGCAGATGTAGTAATAATGCTCTTGTTAATAAATATACATTGATCTGTAGGAGGGAATCAGTATTTTACATTATATTTAATGGAGATATAGTAATAATAATATTGTTATTAAATGTATATTACATATCTAACGCAGAGATAGTAATAATTATATTGTTATTAAATGTACATTGACCTGTCGGAAGGTATCAGTATATTACATTATATCTAATGTAGATATAGTAATAATGATATTGCTATTAAATGTATATTACATATCTAATGCAGATATAGTAATAATGATATTATTATTAAATGTACATTAATCTGTATGAAGGAATCAGTATATTACATTGTATCTAATATAGATATAGTAATAATGATATTGTTATTAAATGTACATTGATCTGTATGAAGGAATCAGTATATTACATTATTTCTAATGTAGATGTAGTAATAATGATATTTTTATTAAATGTATATTACATATCTAATGCAGATACAGTAATAATGATATTGTTATTTAATGTATATTACATATCCAATGCAGATACAGTAATAATGATATTGTTATTTAATGTATATCACATATCTAACGCAGATATTGCAATAATGATATTGTTATTAAATGTACATTGATCTGTAGGAAGGTATCAAGATATTACAGTATATCTAATGTAGATATAGTAATATCGATATTGTTGTTAAATGTATATTACATATCATTTCAAAGTTCCGACGCCGTACCAACATTATAAAGATGAAGAAACACCGTCGCCCCTTTCTTTGAGGTAACTCTGAACTTTTCTAAGCTGTAACTACCACTTCCAGCGCAGCTGTGCTGAAGAAGAAGAAATATCTCGGAATATGTGCGTCACGCCCCTTTCCTTGCGGTAAATCTGCAAATATTTCGGAAACGGTGCGAGCTATGGCAATATGTTGACAGACGATTTTTGTAGGAAATTAAATTTCCTACTATTTATGTTCTATGACATTTTTTGATCAGATGCGCAGTTTTCGAGATATATCGAGATATTTAAATGTTCCGAAGCCGTACCAACATTATAAAGGGAAATATCTCGGAAACGGTGCGAGCTATGGCAAAATATTAATGAGACCTTTTTTGTAGGAAATTAAATTTCCTACTATTTATGATCTATAAATGTCCATAGATCTGTAGTTAGATATCAGTATATTACATTGCATCTCATGTAGATATAGTAATAATGATATTGTTATTAAATGTACATTGATCTGTAGGAAGGTATCTGTATATTACATTATATCTAATGCAGCTATACTAATAATGATATTGTTATTAAATGTACATTGATCTGTAGTAACGAACCAGTATATTCCATTACATCTAATGTAGATATACTAATAATGATATTGTTATTAAATGTATATTAGATATCTAATGCAGATGTAGTTATTATTATTACTGCGCAGTTTCCGGGCACTCAGTCCTCCCGGGACCATTGTGCCCGAGCCCCTGTGGGCAGTACTAAGATTGAGGTGTATTTGTAGGCTGGCCTCTTTGGCAAAGCCCAGAAGCCTTCCCACTCCATATTTCGCTGAGATGGATAGACTAATCTCCACCCAGAACAGTGAGGGGGCCTTGAATTCAAAGCGTCTTTTCCTCGAGAATAGTACCATCTCCGTCTTGGTAGGGTTTACCATGAGTTTATGGGATAGGCACCATTTCTGCACGAGTATGAGTGCTTTTTGCAGTCTTCTCGCTATATAGTGCGGGTGTCTGCTTCTAACCAATATGCAGATGTCATCCGCATACCCTATCATCAGAAAACCTTCCTCGCTGACCCTGCGGAGTAGCCCGTCTACCACAAGGGTCCACAGCAGGGGAGACAGGACTCCCCCCTGCGGGCAACCCCTTGCGATGCGTGCCCTCAACGAAGACCCATCCGAGGAGGTTATTATGGTCCTGGTTCCTAGCATATTGTCGATCCAGGTGACCAGACTGTCGTCAATCCCGAAGCTTCTTGCTGCTTCATTCATCACATCGAAAGATGTGCTGTCGAAAGCCCCTTCTATGTCTATGAAAATACTCACGACGGACTCCCCCTGGGATAGGGCCTCTTCCACCTCCCTTACAAGATGGTGGAGCGCCGTCTCCACGGATTTGCCCGACTGGTACGCATGCTGGGAGGCGTGTATTGGCCTTTCTGCCAGGGCATGCTCTCTGATGTGCCTATCAGCCAGCCTTTCTAAAGTTTTTAGTAGAAAGGATGTTAGGCTGATTGACCTGAAGTATTTCGCCGTATCGTAGCCACTTCTGCCTGGTTTAGGCAGGAAGACCACCCTGGCTATTCTCCATTGAAGCGGTACATATCCCAGTGCTAGGGATGCTCTGTATATCTTACATAGCTGCCTCAACAGGTCCTCTCCGGCTTCCTGAAGAAGAGCCGGGAAGATCCCGTCTACACCCGGGCTTTTGTACCTACTAAACGAGTTTATAGCCCATCTTAATCTGTCTATCGTGACCACCTTTGAGGCCAGTTCCCAGTCCCGTGCGCTGTTCCTGAGAGGTGCCTGTTGCTTCTGGAACAGTTCCTCCGGTATCAGTTCCGAGCCTGGGAAGTGCGTCTCCACAAGCTGCCTAAACGACTGCAGGGAGTCAACTGTGACTCCTCCATTGGGAACTTCCGGTTTTTGTGGAGGCCCGGATACAAATACCTTGCAAAGCCTAGCTACCAGCGGTAGGGCCTCGGTTTCTTGGCAGAAGTTTTTCCAGGTCCTTCTTTTGGATACTCTGATCGTTTTTTTGTAGGCCTTCTGGGCCTCTTTATACGAGTCCCAGGCTTCTACGGTATTTGCCTTCATCGCCTTGTTCAGAAGCTTCCGGGCCCTGGCTCTGAGCTTATTCAGTTCATTGTTCCACCAGGGAACCCTTTTGCTTTCTTTCCTTTGTTTTAACGGGCATGATCTTTCGTAGGAGCCGATGATTGAGGTCTGCAGTCTTGCGACCTCCATCTCGATCCCCTTCGTGGTCCTCGGTATCACGCAGTGCCCCCTGAGGTCTCCCTCCAGACTCTCACGGTATTGAGGCCAGCAGGTGGCCCAGGGGTTCCTGTATGTTTCCGAGGCCCTTAGGTCTGCATTCGTCTTTAACTTGAAAGTGATTAGCCTGTGGTCAGATAGCGTAGCCTCATCTTCCACACGCCAATCTTGTATGGCTTGGGCTGCCTTTGCGGAGCCCAGCGTGATGTCAAGCACCTCCTGTCGCCGGGAGGTGACAAACGTTGGACTGGAGCCTCTGTTTAGAATCTCCAGATCCATGGTAGCGAGGTATTCTAATAATGCCTCGCCTCTTTTGTTTATATTGCTGCTGCCCCAGACGATATGGTGAGCATTTGCGTCGCACCAAATCACTAGTTGCAGCCCGTTGACCTTGCAGTAGTCCGCCAGCTCTCTGAGTTCCATCGTTGGCGGGGGCCCCTCAGAGTCATAGGGCTGGTAAGTCGAGGAAACCACCAGGTTCGCCCTGCTACCTCCCACCCCCGCTCGGAGTAGGACTGCTGCTTGGTCTCTTGTGCAGAATTCTGCCAGTTTCGTTGCCCCGAGCCCTCTTTTCGCGTACACGCATGCCCTGGGTCCAGTCTCCAGGTCTCCATGGAAGATGGAGCCTTGTTTCATATCTAGCCCCCCTACTTGCCCTTGGATTAACCAGGGCTCTTGTATCAGGGCTATATCCGTGTATTTATGTATATCTGTGTGCTGCGCCGCAAGTCGCCAACGGAGCAGGTCCATGGCCGCTTTGCAGTGCTGCAAATTGATCTGCGAGATGGAGAGACAACCTGCAGTCATGGGAACCGCAGTGTCATCTCCTCTCGTGCGTTTCGCGCCTGCGCCTAGTATGCAGATATAGTAATAATGATATTGTTATGAAATGTATATTACATATCTAATGCAGATATAGTAATAATGATATTGTTATTAAATGTATATTACATATCGAATGCAGATATAGTAATAATGATATTGTTATTAAATGTATATTACATATCTAACGCAGAGATAGTAATAATTATATTGTTATTAAATGTACATTGACCTGTAGGAAGGCATCAAGATATTACATTATATCTGATGAAGATATAGTAATAATGATATTGTTATATAATGTACATTACATATCTAATGCAGAAATAGTAGTAATGATATTCTTACTAAATGTACATAGATCTGTCGGAAGGTATCAGTATATTACATTATATCTAATGTAGATATAGTAATAAGGATATTGCTATTAAATGTCTATTACATATCTAATGCAGATATAGTAATAATGATATTTTTATTAAATGTACATTGATCTGTAGGAGGGAATCAGTATATTACATTATATCTAATGAAGATATAGTAGTAATGATATTGTTAATAAATGTATATTACATATCTAACGCAGATATAGTAATAATTATATTGTTATTAAATGTACATTGATCTGTAGGAAGGCGTCAAGATATTACATTATATCTGATGAAGACATAGTAATAATGATATTGTTATTTAATGTATATTACATATCAATGCAGATATGGTAATAATGATATTTCCTACTATTTATGTTCTATGACATTTCTTGATCAGATGCGTAGTTTTCGAGATATATCGAGATATTTAAAAGTTCCGAAGCCGCACCAACATTATAAGGATGAAGAAACACTGTAGCCCCTTTCTTCTAACTACGAACTACGCATCTGATCAAAAAATGTCATAGGACATAAATAGGAGGCAATTTAATTTCCTACAAAAAAGGTTTCTTAACATTTTGCCATAGCTCGCACCGTTTCCGAGATATTTGCAGATTTACTTCAAGGAAAGCGGCATCACGCACATATTCCGAGATATTTCTTCTTCTTCTTGCTCTTCTTCTGCACAGCTGCGCTCGAAGTGGCATTTACTGCTCCGAATAGTGAATACAGCTTACAATAGTGCAGAATTACCTCAAAGAAAGGGGCCACAGTGTTTCTTCTTCCTTACCTAATCGGTAAGACGTTCGTTTTGAACGGCTGTTTATTGTCGTCTGGAGCGACGACGCTGGCCGATTGTGTTGTCTTGCAAGGCCCCAATATGGATCTCTCTTCTTTTCTGAATCGATGCATGCTGCCCAGTTGCCTGGTTTTATTTACGGCCGGATTTGCGCGCGTGGCGGAAACTTGGATGCTTGCGAGGCGTGCCTTGATTTATCCTTATACATCTTTCGGTGTAAATTTTTATTTCTTTTGCAATCTATGTGTTCAAAAGTGTTCGAGATTGTAAGGAAGTCTTGAGCTTGCGATTGAGAACCGGTTCGGAATGTAGGATCGGCAGTGAGACGGCAATTGAAAATGAATGCACTTGAGATTGCACAAAACAAACAATGTATATTTACAGGCACAAATACACTATGTACAGTATTTACTATAAATTGTGCGTTGCACGAATTTATGATGATCGTAGATCGTGAAGATTCACCCGCGTCGCGGAGAATTTGCGATTGAGATTGCGCTGTATTAAAACCACGTGTTGATTCAACACGTGGTCACCACGAGATTCTACTAATTTCGTGGATTTGCACGAACTAGATTAACCGCGAGTTCGCGTTGGCCGTCGGCACAGAATTCGCGTTGCGATGCTGAGTTCTTTAGAATCGAAATTCGTTAATTGCACTAGAAATTTTTGGAATCAGTACTGCACGTGTTTACCATAACGATACAAAACCGTAATGACCGAACCACCGGCTTCGTCGTAGCAAGAGCTGTTGGATTCTTCCCGGTGACGTCAAGCTCGGTGGTTGGTCAGCCTGACCGGCATCCAAGGTGGCTGCCGGTCGCGCTGAAGAGTGCTGCCGCGGTTCGTGTGGCGTCGGTTGAAATCAACGCATTTTCGAACACTATGACTTATAACCGTATAATCTATGATTTATAAAGTAGAGGGGATTGAGCCAAGAAGGCCTACGGTTATATTTAGTTGGAATATGCTGTATTTATTATTTTACATTATATTACATTTCATTACATTACATTACATTATGTCGGCTATGTATGTCGGTTATGTTGGTTACGTATGTTGCGCGTTATACACTTTCTGTAGTTCCCAATTTGTGAATATCCTTAGCTGTTTTACCTGCATTCAGTTTACGTACATTCATTCATTTATTATTCATTCATTCCTTCATTTTGATGTTGATTGATTAAAGCTATACATTGATCTGATTCGATATTTCTTGATTTATTGATTCATTTCTGCTTCATATTTCATTTCTGCTAGTTGCCTGTTACCATGATTTATTCTAGTTTCATTGATTTATTATTTTATTTTACTAACTAATATTATTTGACCGAGAGTTGTTTTTATTGGGCTCACGGGACTTTCCTGATCGCATGCGTTGTTGACGTTGTTTGACTTTACTGGTTGATTTTGTCTAAGTTAAAAGTTTTATTCTATTTATTTATTCGGCCCTTCGTTCTGTGGCGATTTCTGATTCCGTTGATTCTGTTGTCCTGTTGTTTTGTATAATCTGCTTTCTGCGGCGCGATATGTAGTAATACAGTGTGTCCTGCAATCTGCGCAATCTGTGGATCTTATTCGGGTTGATTCATTTGATTTCATTTTATTTTTCCTTATTGTTTGTAATTTGTAATTTATATGTAATTTATATTTATTTCATTCCACCCTATTACAAACGTATGATTCATATTTATATATAATGAATAACCGTAGTATTGATTTTACTACCTGATTTATCCTCCATCTTGATCTGTCTGGAAGCTTGATTTGATGTTCGTGTGCTTTATACCTTCGTGAAAGTACTCTATATCAGACTTATCTTTTATGATAAGTTTGATGGTAAGTATGGATTCCTAGGATTGCGCGGCTGCACGATGGATGGTTTTGCAGTTGATCACTGTGTGTACCGGGTAACTGGCGCGCGGTACGTAATTGCTAGCGGCAGATAATTGGTCTGTGGATAACCGTTACGTAACCGTTACGAAGCGAGCGGCCGAGTATTATGTGGTGGGTGGAATATTTGCGGTTGGTAATATCTCTGGTGCTGCGGTTGGTTACCGACTAGTGATAGCTTTACGGCTTATCTTCGGGCAGTATTGCACGCTTTACTTATTACGATGCGTTTTGCTATCGTTATCTTTCGTAGGTGCCTTACTTCTGGTTTTCATCGCGGTGATTTATTGAAAGTTGTTGAAGTATTTTCGCTTTTATTTCCGCTTTTCGCTTTTGAACGTTTATATATTCTGTATAATTAGTTGATTAATTTGATGATTTGGTGGTTAATTTGATGGTCGATAATCATTATGGTATGGACTAGGGAATTCGAACACTAGGTATCTATGTTCTTTATGGTTTATGGTCGCGCTCGTTATTTTACTTCGCCCGGTTTCCTATCTTAGTTGACGTTGACATGGTCATCGGTCATCTATGATGTGATGTGATACGAAGTGTTAAGTGATAAGTGTCAATTGAACTGAATTAATTAATTAATTGAATTGAATTTATTGAAATTTGTGAATTTTGAATTTTCTAATTTAAATTTTGAATTTATTCGTGCGGATGTGATTGCTGTGACTGTGCGCGTACTAATGTGCAACGCTCGGAGGTATTGTATTGTAGTGTAATTGCAGTATATTTGTTAATGTGGTATCATTAGCTCCGTTTTGTCCATTTTATGCATTCGGTGCATTTATATTACATATTGTTATATATTATATGCTGTATTATGTTATATTATATTATGTTATACTGTATTATGTTATAATATTGTATTATAGTATTGTTATTGTATTGTATTATACCATGATCATATTGTATTATTTTATTTATGTTATTAATGTTATTACATCCAAGCTACGTTCAATCTACGTACAATTGCGTTCAGCCTGCGTTCAACTTGTGACCATTTTACGCATTGAATATATTATATGTTATATTATAGTATTATTATTTTAGACCTTGGATTGTGTCCAGTTATTCAGCTATATTAGTTAGCTATATTAGGCTATACTTAACCAGTATGCTGTATTAAATTGTATTGGATTGCATTATTATTATATAACTTCCTAACTTTCTATTCCATTATATTATTATAATTGAGTAAGTAAATGTACAGAGTAATTATCAATGGCATATGGCATATCGAATTGCATTGAATTAAATTACTTGATACAGATTATTAATATGTGTCTGCTTTATTTTACCTGCTGTGATTATAGCTATGGTTATATCTGTGATGATTATATATGCGATTATATTTGCGGTTATATTTATTTGAATTAGTTTAATGGGTCTTGTATTATGGAATTTCGAAGAGTCTATCTGGATTGGATGGATTAATGAGTTTATATCATATGCGTATATTGCGTTTATAATCCCTTTGCATATTTTAAGGGTGGGTTTGATTCTGATTCTGGTTTCTTGTTTCTTAGTTCTTAGCTCCTTAATTCCTCTTGTAGTATCATGCATTGTTTCTAAGCTTTCGGGGGTTGTTTGGGCTCCCCGGCATTGTCAATTAATTGTAGACTATAAGATGTATCATATATCCTTTAGCAATTTAGATATGAATGACGTGTAACGACATTGGTTTATTGGTTTATTGGTTTATTGTGTGCCGTTCACTATTCACTATCCTTATTCTTTTCTTATTTTTATTCTTGGTCACTTGACATGTTTCAGTGACTTCTTCTTCAATTGAGTGTTACGTTTTACGTTCCATGTTCCTATAATATTATTCACTGCTCTTTTGTAGCTCTTCGTACCCGCCCTCAGGATAATGGTTCGCATACTATGTTTAATTCAATTCCAGTGCAGCTGTGACAGTTGTGAATCTGTGTATTTTGAATACTTACGGTACTTTATGCAATCTTTTGTACATTAATTACCCTTTCTTAATTACAATTCTGATTCTGATTTTGATGCTGATTTGGAAAGTGTTAGTTCAGTATTGGTTAATACGGCTGGTGCTCAGGGGGGCATACGCTGCGGTAATCCGTCCTGCATGATACAATGTCTTTATGGTTTTCTATACATACATATATGCGTTATGGTTCCTTAAATTCTTTGAATTTCTTGACCGTGGATCTCATATGACTTTCTTATAGGAGTGTCTGGCTTGGTTTAGCACCTATATGCCTTTTCTATTAATTGGTATTAAAGGGGGTTTAATGGAACTGCATCATTTAAACTGACTATGGTATGAGGAGTTTAATTAATTATCTACATCGGTATACTTATTAAATTGATTATATTTGGAGTGTTTTCGTTACATATTATATATACACATATTTTCATAGTAATTTTGATCTATTGTCGTGTAGTTTAGTTTTCTTGTACCTTTATATTATGATTTAGTGGTAATATGGTTGTATGTGGGGTTTATTATTGATTGTTTATTATTGATTAGTTTTCACCACGCGCTGTATTGCATCGACTTACCTGTATCAATATTAATATTAATACCATACTTATCGGAGCGGTATTATAATCCAGTAACAATCTAATCTACTCAATTTATAACTATTTTAATTGTTTGATCTGCCTTATTGTTTATGCCGATTTAGGTCTCATGTGCTCCCCATATTATATCAGATGGGTATTCTCTTCCCCTGTTATCCGTTAATTACACTCTACCTCCACTTCCATTGGCTTCCTGCAAATAGACTAGGATTATGTTACATTTTTATCCGACTTCGAAAAGGAGGAGGATACTCAATTCGATGTGTATATATATATTTTTTTGTTTTTTTTTACGTATGTTCACTGATTACCCCGATGGACCAATCAGAACGAAACCTTTGGCGTCTGGTAGAGTATGTCTCCCGATTGGTCCCGTTATAAAAACATTTTGCATTTTTTCATTCCGAACGCTTTTTATTGCAAAAAAACGTACTATTCCATGTACATGCGGCGTACGATCGCCGATTACTGCGAGACGGATGGACCAATTGGAACGAAACCTTTTCCGTCTTATTGAGTATAACCCCCTATTGGTCCCATACAAAAAATATTTTGCATTTTTTTCATTCCGAACGCTTTTTATTGCAAAAAAACGTACTATTTCATGTACATGCGGCGTACGGTCGCCGATTACTCCGAAGCGGATGTACCAATCGGAATGAAACTTTTTGCGTCTTATAGAGTATAACCTCGTATTGGTCCCATAAAAAAAATATTTTGCATTTTTTCATTCCTAATGACTTTTTTTTCTAAATGTATGTTCGCCGATTACTCCGAGACGGATGGACCAATCGGAACGAAACCTTTTGTATCTTCTAAAGTATATCTCCCCATTGGTCTTGTTAAGAAAGCATTTTGCATTTTTTCATTTCTGTCAATTTTTATTGCAAAAAAACGTACTGCTTCATTTATATTTTTTTCGGCGTTTATTCTACAGGGAATATACCGATTGTGACTTTTCAACACTATCCGTGAAATGAAAAATAAAATAGACTTCGTCATTTTCTCTATCAGTTGGTCGCTAAAAGAAGGGTTAGCTTCCTTCTTCACGCATCAGTCGCTGGAAGCTGATTTGGACTGTTTCTTTGCAAAAGTAACCGTCGTAATCTTGGCATTTCTGCGAGTGCTCTTTCGTCATGCGGTTTAACGAGGACTTTGTTTGGTGCTAAATCAGATAGAGCAAAACCATCTAAACTTTTGACACGACTAAGAGCGACGTAAATTTGGCCTTTCGCAAAATTCTTTTTGCCAAGATCAATTACAGCTTTGTTTAATGTAGTCCCTTGTAATTTGTGCACCGTTACTGCCCAGCTTAGAATAAGTGGTAACATTCTGCGCTCGACGTCCCCATAACCTTTCGTCGCCTGAAACGTTGCTACAACTGGAGATATTGGGATGTAACCGTCGATATCTTTAAATCTATTTCCAATGGACTCGTCGTCAAATTTTATAAGTACCGCGTCCGGCAACTCTCCTTGTTCTAGTTGATCTCTTCGAAGTGCCGGCCATGTAAATTTCTTCACTATTCCCATTGCGCCGTTTATCAAACCATCAGAAATTGATATATTTCGTCGCAGCATGATTCGCGATCCTTCAGTTAACGTTATTGTATGTAACAGTCCGCCACAATTATTTACATTTGCAGGTATGACATTTTCTGGTGGCCTTTTTCCATATGTAGCTGCTTCACGGGATTCGTCTATTGCATCAATGACGTACATTCGATGTGATTTTGCTAATTCATCAGTCATTTTTGAATTATATTTATCCACTAATTTTATCGTTGGGAATATTCTTACTGCTGCACCATCCTCGAACTCTCCGGTTAGAGGAACCCTTCTTCGTTCGCATAATATTTCCAGTTGAGAAGTTGTCACTTCCCCAAACCGAAGGTTATTCAATAAATCGATAAACTCAACGTCATCTCTTTGTCGCATATTAATGGTGAGTTCGCAGAATGAAAATTGATGCCATAAATTAATTTCTGCAGTACACCAATGTGGCTGTACAAAACACCAGTGTCCTTTTACTGGGGGCAACTGCATGATATCGCCAAAGAGAAGTACATTTACGCCACCAAATAGTTTATCATTTGTTTTGAATTCTTGCAATCTTAAATGAATTATTCGCAAATTCTCATAAGATACCATTGATATCTCGTCGATAATCAACCACCTTGTATGACGCCACTTTCGTCTCTCCTGTTCGAGCCTCTGTCCTGTCAGTCGTCGATAGGTCATGGCAGTACCTTTTTCAATAGGCAACGAGAACAAGGAATGCAAAGTTTTTCCGAATATTTGACGGGCAGCGACGCCAGTCAAAGAAGCTACTTCGATGAAAGATGGTTTTATCATCATAACTGTAGGATTATAGCAGCGTTTAACGTGTTGAACAAGTAATTTTAAAATAAACGATTTGCCACTACCAGATTCTCCGGTAATAAAAAGTAACATTTGTTCCGGATTTTCATCATCATTTTTTTTAATATCTTTCTCAATTATTGCGGAAACTGATTTTAATAAGTCTTTCTGTTGAATATTAAGACTTCGAATACTATTAAGGAACACGTCTTCTGGCATTGCAATTGTTTCTTGCTGCTGATCTTCATATAAATCACCTTGATCATAATATATTGTTTCGTCGGCATGAATTCCGACTGGATCTCTTAAATGTTCATTAGTTTCTTCTTGATGTACAACATTCAAAGCAACAGCTTGGGCGAGCGCCGCTTCAATAATTTGCTCTGCGTGAGTGAATTGTTCGACGGTTGCGTTACCCAACATAGGTTTCAACTCGTGTTGCCGTCGAAGAAAACATTGTTCCGAAGATTCGTTTTCGGACATAAGTGTACTTTCATCACGAAATGGAATGTGACACACTATTAAGTTGTAGAAGTATCCTTCTCTATCACTGTTCAGGGTATAATATCGGTGGCGGAGTACAGCTGGTTTATTTCTTATTCGCATTCGGGTATTGTCCTTCAATTTTATAAACTTCGATCGCGAAATTTCTTCATCGTCAGTTCTAAGTTCTGCGTCGCCATCCTCTTCTGTCCATATATCACTTGAAACTGTTTCATATCGGACAGCAAATTCGGGTAAACTCAAGTTCTCTAGGTTGTCTGGCCTCTTTACGTAACGATCGAATACGTTATTGAAAAATGATGTTCCATTTTCTTCAAATCGCAGAATTCTATATCTCTGCTCAGGCCGACAGCTGTTTATAAATACAGCTTTTCGCGAGCTCATTTTAAGAGGTAGATGGCATAATCGATAAGCACATTCTACAGCATTGACCATACGTTGAGATAGAATTGCCATAGATGCCGAAAATAATTGATTTCGGATGGTATCGTTTCGGCGTTTCGCTCGTAAAACGACTTCTTTAATAATATTTCCTGTGTCCTGCGGCTCGCATTTACTTGCGTATTTAGCAATATAATATGCGACGGCTGTAACATTTCCGCATGGTTGAATATCCATGTTTGCTTTCCAAAGCTTTAAAAGAGTTGGGTTGTAATTATTCACCATAACTTCATTTGCGGTTCTTTTAAACGCCCGTTGTTGGCAAGTGTGTCATCTGGGCCTAAGCACATCGTTCTTTCACTTATCGGTCTGGGGAATCCAAATCGACAAGAACGATTATTACGATCTTTGTAACATGTATGAGAATGTTTATGAATTTGGACTTTTTGAACTATATCGTTCATATCGTGATTTTCGACGTCCAATAATGAACAAGATACAGTTTTCTCAATAACATTTTGGCCTTCGTTGGTAAGGAAATCAGGTACGTTTGCGCACCAAATAAGCATGTGCAAATGTGGACTTCCCCTACTTTGAAATTCAATTCTATACCAAAAATCGGTAACAACGCCGCCTAAGCATTGCGAGTTTTTTATATACTGCATTAACGCGTTTACGCGTAACGTAAATTGTCTTGCGATAACTACCGGGTGTCTCTGAACCAATTGTAGTCGATCTGCAAACGTTAGGTTTTCAAGTTCGGTCGTTGATTGACCTTCGGATAGTAGTAATGCCTTCAACATATCTGGCCTAATTCAGATCATTACAAGAGAACGTAGCAAACCATGTGGGCGGTCCAAGACTTCGGACCATGGCGATTAATTCCGAACAGCATCGTTTCCAGTCTACTAATCCCTCTGGAGTATATTCACCTTGGCGCATTCTACATGACACTGAAATGCTAGCTTTTGCGCGGTAATATTCAACCACAGATAATGCGAAGAACAGATAATCTGTTCGTTGGAACCGTTTGTCATTGCTCAGAATACGTGCTTGGAAGTAATCTAATGGTGTTATTGGGATGTCACGATGCTCTCTGAATCCATTTTTTCCATCTGGAAACAGGAAGTACCAACACAGTTCTTCAATTCTTCTCTCCCTCTCTAGGTTCAAAGGAAGCGCTGTTTTTCTATGTATATTAGCCAGTTGTATCGGGTCATTTTCGGCGTTATTATTATTATTATTATTATTGTTGTTGATACAGACGATATTATCGATGTTGGAAACACCTTCGTCAATCGAACGTAGCATGCTTGTTTCGAAAATAATTCGTGTTCCGTTGGATTCATTTCGTGGGGTCGCAACCGATTGATGTTGCATTCTTTCTACCAGTGAAGATCTATTTCTCTCGGATGCAATTGTTACAGGTGTTAATGAGAAGATATTTAATACATTACTGTTGCCATCTTTCGCATACAAATTACGACGCAAGGTGGCGTGTAAAGCATCAATAGTAGTAAATTTCATACAGCATGAGGCGCCCCGTAACGGTGCTTTATATCCTTTTGGACCTCTTGCATGGGAATCAAACAACCAATAGCAGGTGGTCCCCGATTGGTTGCTACATGATACAGCTATTGCTGTAAGATTCGCGGTAAGAATTCCGTACATATACCGTTGAAAAAATGTAACCAAACCATTTTTTAAATTTGGAAATCCATCAACACCGTTATCAATATCAATGTGACCATTTACCGACATTTCATAGTCAACGTTGATATTGACTCGCCTATTATTATATGTTACGTGTGGCCATAATTCAGTTGCGGCTAAATAGTCTAGATTGATTTCTTTGGGGTTAGGAATACTTCGCGCTTCAATGCAATCACGATAATATTTATCTCCTATTATAACCACATAATCGACATCACTAGTACACCACGTACTAGGATCTAGGGAATGAAACGCAACACATGCAACTGCAGCTATGCCAGTACATTGCTTACCACGAGATTCGATACCGAATCGATCGCTAGCTTGATGAAACGTGCCTCGTAAAATAGCTACATTTCGACCAACGTCTACAAATCTACTGTTTAGTTCAGTATTTCTTTGTGCAACTTCAATTCCCTCTGTTACAATAGCCGGCTGTTCAATGACATGAGCTATTTCGAAAATATTACTGGTAATGTTTGAAAAACATGGTTGTACGTCTTTGTACAAAGCATTATTTTGTAATAGCCATTGTAAGGCTACCCGAAGCTTTCCGACATCAATTTTTAATTGTCGCTGTCGCTCCAAATTTTCGTAACTTTCAACTACAATCATTATACCGGTTTGGTTTAATTGGACTGGAAGTTGCTCGGCTACTTCGAACACATCGCGAGCAAATAGGACTACCTGACCTTTGCACCAATCCTGACTGAAGCGATTCTGAATTTTCATAATTTTAAGAAACGGCACTATTCTGCACAACATTTGTTTCTCGATTTCCGATAAATCTGCTATTTCCTGAGGTACAGACATTAGTTCCATTTTATTCCAAAATGCCTGTGATGGAACTTTGTGTTTTTTAAGATGATTTAGACAACGAGAACATGTTGTTATCTTCTCTGATTCCATTAGATTTCCAGGAATTAGACCAGACAAAGGCTGCGTGTGTAAAGTGTAACGTTGCTGCGGATATAAAGTCTTGCAACACACTGCACACGGTACATCAGCAAAAATATTAATAGCCGATTCAAAGTAGTCTTCCTGGAGGAAACGTTCTTTCCGTCGGTTTTTAGCTACTTCGCGCATATTTCTTAAACGTGTATTTTTTGTTCCGGTATTTTCCCTTAACAATACTTCACGATTACGATTTTTAATGAGCATTAGACGATGTGAACGTTCTTCAATACATTGATTGCATAAACGCCTGTGGATTAATCTCAATCTACGTGATCGTTCCTCAGCAGATTCGTTCGCTAAACGTTTGTGGATTAATCTCAATCTACGTGATCGTTTTTCAGCAGATTCGTTTGCTAAACGTCTATGGATTAATCTCAGCCTACGTGATCGTTCCTCAGCAGATTCGTTCGCTAAGCGTCTATGGATTAATCTCAGCCTACGTGATCGTTCCTCAGCAGATTCGTTCGCTAAGCGTCTATGGATTAATCTCAATCTACGTGATCGTTCCTCAGCAGTTTCGTTCGCTAAGCGTCTGTGGATTAATCTCAGCCTACGTAATTGTTTCTTAGCAGATTCGTTCGCTAAGCATCTATGGATTAATCGCAATCTACGTGATCGTTCTTCGACAGATTCGTTCTTTAAACGATTATAAATTATGGTTAGGCGACGTATCTTCTCCTCTATCGTTTCACGCAATAATTTTGAACGCATATATTTTCGCATTGCAGATAATCTCAAATGGCGTTCGTTAATAGTTTCATGACATCGTTCTCTGTATTTCTTTTGCAATTTTTGTACAGACGTAATTGCGTGGCGTCGTTTGATTCATTCGCACGATACTTCCTCATACGGGATGCATGTTTTGTAGGTCTACCCATCGCTTCAAGCAAACGTGGTTGGTTTGTTTTTTATTATATTATAACAAACAATTATTGGTCGTTCCAAGCAGACGCGGTTGTTTATTTTAATATTACAAACAATTATGGGTCGCTTCCAAGCAGACGCGGTTGTTTAATTTTTACAAACAATTATTGGTCGCTCCAAGCAGACGCGGTTGGTTGTTTTATAAAACAATTATTGGTCGCTCCACGCAGACGCGGTTTGGTTTGTTTTTTATTATTATTACAAACAGTTAATTCGGTCGCTCCAAGCAGACGCGGTTGGTTTTGGATTTTATAAAAAAATATAATAGAAATTAAAACGACTACCTTGCAGCACTTTTCAAAATATTCAATTAATTATTACAACAGGTATCAATCAATTGAACACCTAACGTTGCCAGGTTTCGTTTCAACTGACTACGCGATCTGTCTATGGGCTGTAGCTATGTTTATTTGTATTGTGAGGACGATCGCAATAATAGGCAAACTTATAGTAGAATTCCGTTATCATTGTGCGATAAGTGGAAAATAAAGCAATGCGATATTCGTACAAACTCACGGCAATGTAAATGGATCTAATGTACATAAATTTACAAATACTTGCAATTTAATTAAAATTTGCATTACTTACTATTCAATTACATTTCCACGCGTCGTTTTATTGCATCTTGGCACGATTCGTATATTCATATTGTTATGATTTAATATTCACGTTCTCTTATTTGCTTCACGAAGCTCCATTTTTTTTTCTTATCCGACTTCGAAAAAGGAGGAGGCTACTCAATTCGATGTGTATATTTTTTTTTTTTTTTTTTTTTTATGTATGTTCACCGATTACGCCGAGACGGAATGGACCAATTCGGAACGAAACTCTTGCATCTGGTAGAGTATGCCTCCGATTGGTCCCGTTATAAAACAGTTTACATTTTTTCACCCGAAACGCTTTTTATTGCAGAAAAGCGTACTATTTCATGTACGTGGCCGTACGTTCGCCGATTACTCCGAGACGATAGACCTAATCGGAACGAAACTCCTTGCATCTTGTAAAGTATATCTCGCACTTGGGTCCCGTCAGAAAGGCATTTTTGCATTTTTTCATTGCTAACGATTTTTTTGCAAGAACGTAATGCTTGATTTACATTTTTCACCGATTACCGCGAGACGGATGGACCAGTCGGATCGAAAATTTTGCATCTTGTAGAGTATATATTCTAATTGGTCCTGCAAAAAATTGTTGTATTTTTTCATTCCTAACGACTTTTATCGCAAAATACGTAATACTTCATTTATATCTTCCGGCGTTTATGCTGTAGGGAATGTACCGATAGCGATGGAACCTTTCACATTTAGTAGGAGGTTTATCCGCGATGATCTCACTTGCAAAAATTTACGAAATTGTTGTTTATTAACAACTTAAATTCGGTCAATTTTTTTTTTCGGTTTATGGTTATTAGCTAAGCAACAGAAATCTAAAATCACGTTACACTATCCTACAAATACTACTGGTTCCACTAAAAAGTGTGAAATAAAATAATTTTTTAACAAAAAAAAACATCCGACTTCGAAATGCACTAAAAAGTATAAAATAATTTCTATTTCATTTATACCAATATTCCATAGCTATTAATAATATCTACTTAATCGTTAAATAGGATACCAATTACATTTCAAGTTTTCGGAGGCGGCGCAAAATTAAAAATACCCGAACAAACGATGCTGCCAATAACGATTTGATTACGGTATGGCAAACTTGGTAATTAATAAGTCGTAAGAGAAAATTATAGGTCCGGCTGAAAACATTTGTAATTGTAACGATTATATGAGAAATTGGCAGCAGTCCTGATGTACATGCACTATACTGCAGTTCACAAGAGATCATACTTAACTCGCGCCGCTCACTAGGTCTAGAGAGATTTTTAATAACGTGTGTTATTCCCCTCTACAGCTTGCTTCTTATTATACTTTGCAAACATATAAATGGTGGGCAGAAATATATGACGTACGATAACTGATAACCGGTGATGATATTGTAAAGTATCACGATACAATGAAATTTCTATTATTTGTCGCAAAAAAATGATGTGAACGCATAGCAAGAAGCACGCTGTAAAGGGGAATCACACGCACTATAAAAATCTCCCTAGACTTCAGTAGGCCACTAGCTGCGCGAGTTAAGTGCGGTCACTCGTGAACTGCAATGGGTTTGTTGATTCCCATTGAATATTGTTTACTTGAAACTATCAAATAGGTGATTTATCATAGGTTGCCGACGCCGGAGTTAGGATCTTCCTAGTAGAGGAAAAGTTTTTAATTTTGCGCCGCCTCCGAAAACTTTGAAATGTAATTGGTATCCTATTTAACGATTAAGTAGATATTATTAATAGCTATGGAATATTGGTATAAATGAAATAGAAATTATTTTATAGTTTTTAGTGCATTTCGAAGTCGGATGTTTTTTTTGTTAAAAATTATTTTATTTTGTTTACAGGTTTTTGTTTTTATGTACATTACATTTTTCAATATTGCCAATAAATTCTTCATTGGGTTCAAATGAAGATTGTTTAATGCCCAGTGTATAATTTTATAATTATTACATTATTCTTCGAACTGATTAATATTCAACTTTTTAAAAGTACATTGCAACAGATTGCGTTGGATCGAAAAATTCGTATTTCGACAGGTTGTATACTGAGTGTAATAAAACAGTGTTCGGTTACCGCTTGAAACAGATTACCTCATTCAAAATTCGATCAAATGACTTGTGGTTTTTTGTAAAGTTATACACATTCATTTACTAAGATATGTGCTTTTGTCGTTTTAAAAAATTGGAATTTGTTGAAATCGTGAAAGAAAATAGTAGAAATCAATTTTTTCACAATTTCAACAAATTGTAATTTTTTTAAACGACAAAAGCACGTATCAGAATAAATAAATTTGTACCTTCTCATTAAAAAAAACCTCCAGTTATTTGGTCCAATTTTAAATGAGGTATGTATTCTGTTTTAAACGTTCACTAGACACTTTTTATTTATTACACTTACTGTACTTATACTTTCTACATTTCATGGCTACATTAAGAGGGTATGAATATTTCTATCATTGACTATACGCCGTTTGGTTTTTGCGCATTTGTGGCGAATAGAATATTTATGAATATTTACGTTCAATATAAACTACTACGCACATACCAACAGGAATGTAAACATAGAGAATAATTTGTGCGATCCTGGAATGTGCCCCACCAACTCTCTCCCTTTGGAAGTCAGAGATTCCTGCTCAGTTTCATACGAACAGCGATTCGAACAAGTGGTAAGTACGAAACGTGCAATGTTTCATTTCTGTCTACGTTGTATATAATAATATATATTAATATTTCTTAATGGCTGGTGGTACGGTTCATTTAGTTGGTGTATTATTATAGTCACTTTGAACAAAACTAGTTTTATTACATCAAAGAATAACTTATTATTTTCATTATTTAACTTTAGATTTTGAATTGTTAACAAATTTTTATTACAATTATTATAATAATAAAAAAGTAATACAAATATGTTAACAAATATGAATAGATATTTCCTTTTTTTTTATTATCATTATCAATAAAACCCTTTATTTCTATTTAACATGTTCATATTGTCACGTCCTGTGACGCATTCTTTAAAATTTCTATTTCGCCACCCAAACTCTTTAAGCCGCTATTTCGCCACCCAAATTCTTTAAACTTATATTTCGCTATACAGATTCTTTAAACTTACATTTCGCGATACAAATTCTTTGAACTTCTATTGCACCATCCAAATTCATCGCTCCGCAAAAATTCTGAGTGAGCAACTCAGCCGGGTCGTCGTACGGCGAGAACGCTGACGATCCGAACGAGGTGGTTCACCCGAATTGCCAAATCAAAAGTCGACCTCATTAATCAATATATAATAACGAGACCAAACCGCCCGCGTTCAGACAAATTATACTACAGAAACAGTACAGACCAACTATAGTACAGAACTCGTATCAGATCAAATTTTGTGCAGGAACAGTTCACAATCAATTATAGTATAGTCACAGATCAATTATAGTGTATAACCAGATCACTTCCGTAAAATTCATTCAGAATCGGCCAGTCCGTTTAACGCGAATCCGGGATTCAATTCAAATACGCGTACAGAAATCCACAAAGTACGACTCTGCTACGGGACTCAGAGACCCGACAGAGCAAATCGTCATCTGTAAAGAGCGCGCAAGTTAAGGATTGTATTTAAACCCAATAAACATTTGTTGTGATCGGAAGTGTGTGATCTTGACTCGAACATCTACCCTACTGTCTCCAATCGCCAGGACGACTCGCCACTACAGGTATCCTCGCCCAGCGAAAGGTAAGTAAGAACCTCTACCTAACTAACAACTTAGATTAAATCATACAGAAAGGTACGCGGAGAACTCAGTGAGA
Source organism: Osmia bicornis bicornis (assembly GCF_907164935.1). Classification (NCBI taxonomy): domain Eukaryota; kingdom Metazoa; phylum Arthropoda; class Insecta; order Hymenoptera; family Megachilidae; genus Osmia; species Osmia bicornis. The sequence continues at coordinate 88,114 of NW_025791077.1, forward strand.
GGGAGAACTTCGCGACGTTACAATATTCAATATTGCTTTCTAACGGTTGAATGTGCGCTGAATAAGAATGTAGGAACCATTTATTGCTATTAGAAACGTTGTTCGGGTGTTAAACAATGAACGAAATTAAATGGGGGAACAAACGAATAATTTTATTAATTTATACTAGTCGACAGTAAACTTGGTATGAAATCGCACATGCATATAATTAGAATTTCTTCTACAACTTTAATTTAAAAAAAAATTATTATTTGAGTACTGCTACATTTCGAATGTCATTTTTATCATTTTTATCAATGTTTAAACATACGTAGTTGATAATATTTTATTATATATTTCGCAATTAAAATAATGAAAAATTTTAGTCACTGGTGAAAAATAGTTTCCGGATTCGTATTCAGTGAATATAATAATAAAAGTATACAAGAAGTACATATTGAATGTTAGTTATCCTGATACACTTTAAAAAGTATAGAGGTGTTTCGATATACACGGTCTTGTCGCCGTTCGTGTAACTTTCGTTCTATACAACTACATACTAACTTCTATTAACACTATGTCACTGTAATTGATAACATTCCACCGCTAGTCATTAATTAATATTAATATAACTGTTATTACTTATACCTTTTTTTTATTGCAAAGATCACATCTATATATTTCTGTTTTAGATTAACCCCGAAATAATAAAAAAATTTAAAAAAATTAAAAGATGGCCGAATCAGAGAACAATTGTAAGTATTATTTCAACTTTAATAATGGCAAATAAAGAGTACAAGAAAAAATTAAAAGAAGTTGTGCAAAATGTATATAGTGCATAATTCAGAAACATGCCTACAGTATATATATATATTTCTTTTTTTTTTCTCTATCAGATCAACAAATGTTCAGAGACATTCAGCTGCTGCTGCAGCAGCAGCAAGAACACCATCAGCGTCAGATGCAGCTGCTGCAGCAGCAGCTGCAGGAGCAACAGCAACCACAGTTGCAGCAACTGAGGGAGGAGCTCCTCCCTCAGCAACGAGAAGGTCTTCGACCGAGTGAGGAGCCCCTCCCTCAGGTGCAAGAGATGGATGCAAAGCAGGAGGAGGCGAAGCCACCGCGAAGTATGTATTACAGATTCTTTTTTATACTATCAATTATTGCCTCGTACAGAGGAATACAATATTGCCCTTATCAGAACAACTTTGTTGTTCTATGTAAAAGCAACTATTTATAATAATAGTATTTTAATTAAAAAAAAAATACATATCTACTAAATTCAATTTTTATATATTGCAGAAAGAGGAGTAGCGGCGGGCAGATCGCGGCGTCTGCGGGGCTACCGGGGGAGTCAAGGAAGGGGGGAGGGGAATAGGAGGAAGGGGCGGAAGGGGAAGGGGAAGGGGCAATTACGTCAATTTATGTTTCTATTAAGTAATAATAAATAATTGAGTTAAACTGATTTAGAAACATGTTATTCGTTATTCTGCTTTTTTTATTTTTATCAACTACCAGTACTTCATCCTTACTTAACCATTAAGAACGAAATATAACCTTAAGGCATCCTACAAATATTGTTCGTTTCTCTAATTCCACTAAAATGTGTGAAATAAAATAATTTTTAACAAAAAACAAATCCGACTTCGAAATGCACAAAAAAGAATAAAAAAATGCACTAAAAAGTATAAAATAATTTCTATTTCATTGATATCTGTATTCCACAGCTATTAATACAATCTACTTAATCGTTAAATAGGATACTAAATATATTTCAAAGTTTTCGGAGGCGGCGCAAAATTAAAAACTTTTCCTCTACTAGGAAAATCCTAGTTCAGGTGTTTAATTGAGTTTAAGTTTAATTTTAGGTGATTATATTGTGCGCTAGTATTGAATGTTAAATATTCCTCCTCTGCTATTTGGCTGCTCGACTGTATGTATGTATGTTTGACGTTTTAGGTTTTGGAGGTTTTGTTGGTCATTTGCTTATGTCCAGTTCACATATGCTCGCTTGCCTGCTTGCGTGCAATACTACTTATGTTTACTTCACAGTTTCTCACGTTCTCATATTGCTCACTGTTTCTTTTACTGTTAACTATTCATTAACTGCTCTATTGCATTACAGTATTGCCTCGTAATAAGCAAGTGGTCTCGACTTCGAAATAAGCAAGTCGCTATCCCCTCTTCTTTGTTTGAAGTCGCCCGCAAAGTGAGAGGTACGAGAAATGAGTGAGAGGTCCATGAAAGCGCGAAGCCGATGTTTAGGGTAATAAATTTCACGCTCGACTGAGCAGTGACATCGGTTAGTAGAAGAAGGATGGAATATATGTATATAATGCTTTCTATCCTTGTTCAAAAAATAACATCGCTGCTCGGCCGATCACTATATGATTTGCCGCTACCTCGGATCTCTCACTCGTTTCTCGCGTTCTCTATCGTCCCGTTTCGAGAACAAAGTCAAGTCGAATAGCTACCTCCCTCGAAATAAGCAACGGTTCGGTCACGAGCCACTTGCTTATTTCGTGGCAATACTGTAGATGCATTAGATGCATATATATATTTATTTCCCGTTGTATTTGTGATTTGATTTAACCAGTTTTAGTATGTTTAGTATGTTTAGTATGCTTATTATGACAGCTGTTATTGAATGTATGGGCTCCTCTATTCTATTCATGGGCTTCATGTGCTTATTATGACAGCTGTTATTGAATGTATGGGCTCCTCTATTCTATTCATGGGATTCATGTGCTTATTAATTCCTATTCATTATTCATTATTATTCATTCACTCATTCATTTATTCATTTATTATTCATTTATTCTTTACTCATTATTTATTCATTATTTATCGTTGCATATTTGGGGCATTCGAAGCGCTACTCGAAGCGCTATGCTTGTCATGAGCGTGTGTGTGTGTGTGTGTAAAGTATGTATGGGACAGGTCATCGAGGATTGCAGCCTACCAAGATGTGGCACAGTCAACCGGGGAAAGGACTCGCCCCGGGCCCTGGATGTGCTGGAGAGCAAGCCCTGTTAAAAGAGGTGAACACATGGCGCGACCACCCCTTGAGCAGGAGCTCCGGTTCCTGGTCGTGGCCGAAGAAAAATGGCCTGTCCTCGTGGAAGGTCAGGTGGGCGTGATGACTGCAACGATAAGCCACATCATCATTATCAACCAACCATGGTGGACGAAGATGGACACGGTCAGCCGTGGAGATACGATCTCCCGATTCCTGGCCGTGTCGAAGAGCAAGCTCCTGCCCTGGCAGGAGAACACATGGCGCGACCACCCGGAATGGACTTACTTCGGTTCCTGGTCGTGGCCGAAGAAAAATCCTGTGCCTTACCGTACAGGTTGAACATGTCCTACCGCTGGATCGGAGGTGCAACGGCGTGGATCCGCAGATGCCCCATGTGCCTAGCGCATGGGGTTTTTGCGGGCGACCGCAATAACGCGAAATGCGTTGAAGTGCCGGAGCGTCGTTGTGGCTATACGCTGGTATTCCTTTATGAATTCTTACGAGTGAAAAGGTGCCGGCGGCCCACGTTGGGGGAAAGGTTTTAATGGGTAGTATGTCCAGCCTCGGGAGTGCCCACTCTGGGCTGCCCGTCTAGGTCGCCCCTTCAGGGCTGTGGCCTACTCCTGGGCTAAACTCAACCCTTAAGGGTTGGGTTGCCAGGTTGCCCCCTTCTGGCGTTGCCTCTTTGGGTTAGCCCTCACCTCACGGGCGCCAGGCTGCCCCTTCAGGGCGGACATGAGTCCCACACTGCCCGGGTCCCCTCTAGCCGAATAGACGAAAAGGGGAATCAACCCGCGCGTGCGCAAACGCATTTCCTCTTCCAACTGAACCAAAAAAAAAAAAAAAAGTTTCAGGGGGACCCACGGACCTGGCCAAGTGTACTGGCTGGGCGGGGAGGTGATACCCCGACGTGGCGCGTTCCCAGGTGGCGGATAGGGGAATGCTCACCATGCACTTTTCGGAGTGCATGGAGGGTAAGAGTGAAATAAAATAGCTCCCGCGGACCAAACACCAAGGGAAGGAAAACCCATCAAAACCTCCCCTGTGACTGTGGGATAGAATACAGACACGGTAACCCCTGCCTGTCGTACAAGGCGACTGAAAGGGGGGCGTTTGCTGCTGTCGAAGTAGCCTCGCAGATGACCCGGGGCGATGCCGGTGGTATCTACGGATCCTGGCAGGGCCTCCCTTGCCGGTAAGGCCTGGGTCGGAGAGGCGAAAAGGTGGCTGCAGCGTCGTTCAGTTCTCCAGGGGCCAGGCTGCGTGGCGGTCGGGTGCGGGTAGCGAACCCGGAGTGCCCAAGCAATTACACCGTAACCCAGTGGTCACGTTTAGCTGAAACGGGGGGCTTGCTTTTATTGGCCGGCCCGCGAGGATGACAACCGCTATAAAAAATTTCTAGCCCCAAGCTGCGGTACGCGGTGATGAGGGCGCGCCTGGAGTCAGCGCCAGGGGTGGCTGATGGGTGCATCAGTCTCTAGCGGCCAACCCCGGGGTATCTGGCGACCCCCCAGGTGTACTAGCCTTACCCGGGTAAGGCGGCTCTGCCCGGGTGGACCCACAGACCGACCCACTCGTGGGAACACTATGGATGACTTGAAATTAAAAACGCCAACAACAACAAACACTGGACGGGACGTACCGACGACGACTGCGGCTGTTCAACAGGACGCTGGACCGGAAACGGGCGCGGAGGATATGGCGCAGCCCAGCACTAGCAGGGTAACGGATGCGCGCCGCCTATCCGTCCGATTAACTAGCGCGGATTTGGAGTGACCTCCCCTGAGGCCGGTACGAGTGAGGAGGACTTGGACTCGGACGGGTCACTCTCCTCGGCAGTACCTCTGGAGGCACGGCGCACGAGCATAAGGGGTCGCCCGCCGACCACGGGCCAATACGTGTGGCTGCGGGAGGAACAAGTGACTGCCCAGGAGGCCCAAATCAACATCCTGCAAAACCGGCGCCTGAAGGCCCCGGCCCAGGCAAAAGGTCGGCGAGGCCCGGCTCGCCGTTGTCTGGCGAAGAGGCGGGCAGGAAAAGGAGGAAGGACGCAGTCGAAGCATCCGATTTACCGTCTTGCCCGCCTGAATGTCCCGTGGTGCAAGTCCCAATCCCAGCTGCTGCACCTGGAAAAGAGGAGGGGAAGGTTGGTGGCCTCGAGCCCGACCTGATGAGGGGATTTGCGGCTCTCCTCGAAGAGGGCCCGTCGGGGCTCCGGGCGGAGTTCAAAGCCGCTATTGCAGCCGTCCAGCCCCCGCCTAAGAGGGCGGAGCATGTTAAGGGGGGAGCTGCGGCTGCGACCATCCCCACTGCATCGAGGAAGGAAGCTGAGAGGCGGGTGCGGAATAGGACCCTGGCTGCCACGGAGCTGTTGCCGGTGCCCTCCTCAACACCCGACCAACCGGCAGCATTTGTGGAGGCCAGAATGGCCCGGATTGTTGAGGAGCATCGGAGGGCGGCGGATGGGACCTGGGTGACGGTGGTCGGCCGCCGCGCTAAAGCTGCAGAGAAGAAGGCGGCAGCGGCCAAGGCCCCTCCCTCCCTGAGCTCCAAGGTGGTTGCCCAGAAGGGGCAGAAGAGAGGGGCGGCACCGGCGGCTAAGGGGCAAGGGGCCCAACCTGCCAGGCAGAAGGCCCCCCGCCCTACTCGTACTGCGGCGGTCACCATCAACCTAGCTGCCGAGGCTAAGGTCTCGTACGCCGAGGCCATGCTCATGGCCCGGGAGCGGGTCAAGTTGGAGGAGCTGGGCATCACGGCGTTGATGCCCAGAAGAGCTCGGACCGGTGGCTTGGTCCTCGAGTTACCTGGGGAGGACAGGACGGAGAAAGCTGCCAAGTTGGCTGACCGATTCCGCCAGGTGTTCAGTGGCACCGAGGTGAGGTTTGCCAGCTCCATAAAAATGGGCGAGGTTAGAGTGACCGGTCTCGACTACTCGGTCACCCCGGCGGAGGTGGCGGCCGCATTGGCCGCTGCGGAGGGTTGCTCGGCTGAAGAAATTAAAATGGGGGAGATTCGCACCTCCCCCAAAAGGATGGGGACTGTCTGGGCGAGATGCTCTCTAGCGGCACTCAAAAAGTTATCCTCCTCTGGGAGGGTTCTGGTCGGGTGGTCCTCGGCCAGAATACAGGCGCTACCACTACGGCCATTGCAGTGCTATCGCTGCCTGGAAAGAGGGCATTTTAGGCAGCGATGCACCTGCGAAGCTGATAGGGGCGGCCGCTGCTATGCGTGCGGAGAGTCGGGCCACGTGGCCAGCAAGTGTATCGCCACCCCGCGGTGCCCCCCCCCCCTGTGCGGACCTGGGGCGGCCCGCGGGGCATCGATTGGGGGCAAAAGGTTGTGCACCCTCCTCCTCCCAGAGGAAGAAGAAGAGTGCCGTTGAAGGGGCAGGAACAGCCCCCAAGGAACAGGCATCAAGGACCAAGCCTGCGGAGTCGAAGAAGGGGGGCAAGAAAAATCCCCCTGCTAAGTCGGCGAGTAAAAATGCCGCGGAGGCGGCTCGTAAAGCCTAAGCATGTGGCCCAAGGGCCGTATACTTCAGGCCAACTTGAACCACTCGGCCAGGGCTCAGGACATGTTGTTCCAAACCCTGGCCGAGTGGAAGGCTGGGTTGGCGGTGGCCGCGGAGCCGTACCGAGTCCTCGACAGACCAAATCGGTTCGGGGACGAGGATGGCTCCGTGGCGATTATTGGCACCGCAGTACCCCCACACCCCGCCCCACTGGAACGGGGCCGGGGGTTCGTCGGCGTGCTGTGGGGTGAAATAGCGGTGGTGGGGCTCTATGCCCCGCCCAGATGGCCTCTCGCGCAATATGAACAGTACCTGGACCGGGTGGGGGACTTTGTCTCCCGTTGTTCCCCCCGGCCAGTGCTAGACCTCGGGGACTTTAATGCCCATGCGTCACTTTGGGGCTCCCCGAGGACAGACGCGAGAGGCAGGGCGGACGTAAATTGGGCGGCGGGGCTAGGACTCCACCTGCTCAATGTGGAGTCCGTTAGCACCTGCGTGCGTGCCCAGGGGGAGTCTATAGTCGATCTGTCTTTCGCTACTCCCCTGGCCGCGCGTACGGTGCAGAGATGGAGGGTGATGGAAGAGGCGGTCACACTTAGTGACCATCTATACATCCGCCTCGACCTTACCACCACCGCCCGCCGCCCCTGTGGACCACCACCGCTACGATGGGCGCTGAAGAGGATGGACGAGGTCGTGCTGATGGCTGCAGCCCTCCATTGGGGAGGTGGTAGAATGGTTTCGGGGAGCCATGAAGGCGGTGTGCGACGCCGCCATGCCCCGGGCCAAGAACCTCCCCAGGCGGGCCGCCTACTGGTGGACGAGCGAAATTCGTGATCTGAGACGAGATTGTCTCCCAGCCCATCGCCAGTGACAAAGGGCCCGCAGAAGGAGGACATTCCGCGACCCAGCGAGGGAGGAGGATCTGTACGGGCAGTACCCAGTTTTGGAGACTGTCCTACAGGCAGCCATCAGGGAGTCTAAATCCCGGGCATGGGACGAGCTCCTAGGCTCTCTACAGAAGGACCCATGGGGGCGCCGATACAAAATGGTGATGGTCAAGCTTAGGCCCTGGGCGCCCTCGGTCACGGAGTGCCGCGACCCTCGGTTTTTAAGGCGGGTAGTCGACACTTTGTTCCCACGAGAGAGGGAACACACACGCCCCCCGCCGGACCACGAGGAGGTGGATTGGTCCGACCAACTGGGGGTCACGGAGGAGGAGCTGGCCGGGGCGATTAAACGGGTGGAGGCCCGAAACACAGCTCCGGGCCCCGATGGCGCCCCGGCCGTGCCTGGGTGAAGGCTCTACGCGTCCTCGTTCCGAGATTGAGACCCTTCAGCACCTGCATTAAGGATGGAGTCTTCCCAGAACAGTGGAAGACGGGGCGGCTTGTCCTCATCCGGAAGGATGGGCGACCCGCCGACAGTCCCTCGGCCTACCGGTTTATCGTGCTGTCGGACGAGGTGGCGAAGTTGTTCGAGCGGATTCTGGTATCCCGCCTCGTCCAGCACCTGTCCCAGGAGGGTCCCGACTTGGCCGAGTCGCAATATGGCTTCAGGCGGGGGCGCAGCACTATCGACGCAATCCAGCGAGTGCGCACCCTCGCCGAGTCGGCCACGTCCCGGGGTGGGGTGGCGCTGGGCGCCTCCTTGGACGTTACAAACGCGTTCAACACCCTGCCCCGTGGGACGATACGGGGGGCGCTGGTTAACCACAACGTCCCCCCGTATCTGCAGAGGATCATCAGGGCCTTCCTGGAAGGCAGGTGGATACTGTACACGGGCCGGGACGGTACGCTGCACTGGAGATAGGTCAACCGCGGAGTGCCCCAGGGGTCCAAACTGGGCCCCCCCTTATGGAACGTGGGGTACAGCGCGGCGCGGCGGGTGAACCTCCTGCCCGGGGTGTGGGCCACGGTATTCGCAGATGACTACTACCTGCTGGCCACCGGGCGGGACTGGTTGAGGACCTGCCGTCGTGCCGAGGTGGGGATCGCCATCGTGTGAAGAGCGATGCGGGGGCTAGGTCTGGCGCTGGTTCCTCACAAGACCGAGGCCATGTGGTTCTTCGAGCCTCGGCGTGGGGTAGCCCCTCCGGCCCAGCTCTGGCTCGAGGTAGACGTGTGCCGGATCGTGATCGGCCGGGGTCTTCGATACCTCGGCCTGTATTTCGACAGCCACTGGCGGTTCGATGTTCACTTCGACCGCCTGGCTCCCCGATTGGAACAGGTGGCGACCAATCTTGGCCGCCTGTTGCCCAACCGCCCAACTGAACGGGGCTCCGATATGGGCCGGCGATCTGGCGGTCAGCAGGCACAGCTGCACTCTGCTGCGGCGGGTGGTGCGCCGGCTGGCCATCAGGATCGTGCGGGGCTACTGCACGATCCCCTACGAGGGAGCAATTGTCCTGGCGGGTCTCATCCCACTCCGGTACCAGGAGGAGGTCGAATCCAGTACATACTGGTATTCGCGAGCCCTCCGCGAGGCCGGGGAAGACCCGCCGGGGCCGACGATCGAGGAACACCGGAGCCAGGCCCGACTGGTCGCGGCGGAAAGGTGGCAGAGCCCCCTAGCAGAGGGGGCTGCCGCCGGAAGCCGCGCCGTCGGGGCGGTCCTGCCGATGATATCGGAGTGGCGGGACCGCGGCCACGGCGGCCTGTCGTTCCGGGTCACGCAGGTGCTCTCCGGACACGGGGTGTTCGGGGAGTTCCTGTGCCGGAGGAACAGGGAATGGACCCCCCACTGTTGGCTCTGCCGGGCGGCGCGGGACACCGCACAACACACGCTGGCGGAGTGCCCGGTGTTTGCGGTGGCCCGCCACGCCCAGACGGCAGAAATAGGGGAGGATCTCTCGTCGGCAGGCGTCGTGAGACAGATGCTTGCCGGCGAAACAGAATGGAGGGCCCTGACCATCTTCTGCGAGGAGTTCATGGCCCTCAAGGAGAGGTCCGAGCGGGATCCTGAAAGGTACGATCCCGCTCGGTGAGGTCACGGACGTGGGACGCGACGACGTCGCCAGGATCCGCCGCCGTAAGGGGCGCGGGGGGGCGATGGCGGCTTTCGCTGTTTGCCCCCACGGCGCGACGGATGCGGGACGGGGCAGTGTAGCGGGAGGGCCCGTGCGCCCTCCCGCCTCCTGGGGAGATTTTACGGGGGGTGTTTCTTGTGGGGGCGGGAGGGGTCGCGGTGTACCCTCCCGCCCCGGACGAAATGAGCCCGGAACCCGGTCGGACTCGGGGGCGTGCGGGTGGGGAACCCGTTCTCAAACGGGGGCCCCTGTCCGTCCGCCTCGGGGGGGGCCGGGCGACTCCGGGCGGAGTGTGGCGATTTCCCTCCCACGTTGGGAGTGGTGCTGGCCCCCGCAGGGGGGGTGCAGCGGGGCCGAGGGCGTCCCCCTGGAAGGTGGCCGGCCACGGCTCACCGCAGCCCACAGGGGACGACTCGGCGGGCCGCAGGCGCCCTGTTTGGGCGCCATTGCACGCGGACCCGGGGCGTAGCCCGCACCGGAAGCCGGCGGAGCGAAGGACAGCGCCCGCCTTCCTCGCGGGCGGGAGGGGGGTTGCTCCTCCCCGTAGCCTGTGATGAGATCGAGGCGCGGGGACTGCAGGCGAGTACGGGTTGGGGGGGCCGGCCGCCATTGCACGCCAGTTCCACCGCGATGGGGCCGGCACCGGGTGCGACCCCTGGTGCCGGCTGGGGGAGTTGTTACATCCCCGGTGAGGTGCGCCTTCAGCGCACGGCGGGGGAGGCTCCGGGGTTATAGTAATCAGGTCCCGGAGCCTCTGCCATACGCCAGAGGAGGTCGCCGTGGGGTTTTAGTCAGTAGGAATCTGATACTCCCCCGCTGCCCTCCCCCAGGGGCGCGGGGGTTCTTATGCAAGATTTCCCCACGAAAAAAAAAAGGTTAGGTCAGGTTAGGTTAGGTTGGAGTCTCGTGCTGGCTGCCGAGCTGGTCGGACGTGTCGTTCGAGGGTCCCGTGGCCTGCCAGGCATCTGGTGCTGCTAGGTTGCATCGTTCTTTGTTTCCTTGATTTTTCTTGATTTTCTACAACTTCTTCGGTTTTTCTTCGGTTTTGCAACATCACTAATTACTACGATTTGGCGACTTCTGCGGCCCTTGCTGTGCTTCGCGGCGCCTCACGACTATGTGGATACTAAGTGCTAGGTTATCATCTTTGGTGCATGTGTGATCGCGTTCTTTTTGTGTCTCCCCGTAACCTGTGCGGTTCTATATGTTTTACGGAAGTGTAGCAGTGATACGAGCTCGCTTCAATAATGTTTTACTGCAAGCGTGCTTTGCGGTTCTATTTCGTGGCTGCGACGTACATTCATCGAGGACGTCGAGTGTTATGGACATTGCTGATGCAGCCTCCTTATCTTGGCGACTGGTCCACCCTGATCTGCTTTTCCAAATCTAAATTGACATCTACCCAACCCGACTCACGAGATGAGAACTGTGACATGTGGTTTTGAGAGAACCAATGGAAGGTGACGTGCACTGCTGCCATTGTTGATGCTGCCTTTTATCTGGACGGCTAATCAACCCTGATTTGGCATATCAATCAAGTTTGACACCTTCTCAGCCTGTCTTACGAAAGGGCAACTGCAACACACATTGCGAGCCGCCCACGGTTGTCATAATTGTATGTCACTCCCGCACAAATAACCGAAGGAAGGGTAAGTTTGAACCAGGAAATTTTAATTTCAATCCCAGCCTCAACCCTAGTCTCAATTTCAGCTTCACACATTATAAACTAATCAAACGCAAACACAATTGCATAACCTAATTCAAACATAGTTTGCTCTCTGTTAATTACAAACCGGCGATGGCTTCTGGAATCTGTCGTCTGCTCACCAAGTATCGGGCTCTCTGTCAGAAATATGCAAACGATTGTGCTAAACCCTCATGTAACCAAGTATAGCCTAAATCTATGAATGCTTCTTTCATATCTCTTATATCTCCTGTGACACTATGGCTCGTCTGTCCGACCAACTAGCAAAGTAGAGAACTGTATTAATTGAATTGAACTCCCTTTGGAGGTGGGGATTGTAGAATCTATCCCCAGCTTCCTTGGCCCGACGTCGTTAAAAATGAAGCAAAAGGGGTCGCGCGCGAAGTCCTTATTATAGCTAACGGCGGGTTTCACGTGCATGGGCGCGACTTGGCCACACTCCTTGGACGTTGACTGATGGCTGATCCACTGACCTGTTTTTATCATCACCCGCAAGCGGGCGGCGGAATTCGTTCGTCGCTCGTCCGCATGTTTCTCCCATCTCTCGATGAGGCGCTTCGCCTCCAACGAGTGGCTCACGCGGTTCGGGTGATCGCTGACCTGCTGAAGTCTCAATTATACTCTAACTTCAATTGTGCAACTGCTTGGGCAAGCAGCTAGGGAAATAACCAACTGCGATTACCGGCTCATCAACGGTTGAATCCATCCAATCTTAAATCTAATTTCTAGCTCACATATGTACCTAAAACCAGAGTACGAAACCTCTCATAACTCTAATGTAACCTTTCACTCTGTGAACATCGTTTCTAGCATTCTGCTGATCCTAAATCCTGAAATAGTGATCAGCAGCCTATTTTGTGAACTTACATTTATGGCCCCTTAGCTTTAACTCCCACGTTAATACAAAACTCAATTTACGCATCCCTCTCAACTTCTAATCACTAGTATAGATTCATAATTATGAATTATGAATTATCAACTCTAGCTCCCGGTTGTCCTTAATTTGGAAATGTTGAACTATCAACATACTCTTTTATGCAAACTACATTCTATCAACCTAAATATAATTGCATTTCCTGCGCTGCACGACTGTCAATCGGCAACCTCAAACTCCAGGCTCATCACGTTCGTGTCCTGGTTCTTTGCTGGGCTATGATTTGAAATATGGAATTGAATTTCCCCTGGAGGCGGGGGTTACAGAATACGTCTCCAGCCTCCCTGGCTTGTCGTAAAAGACGACTAAAAAGGGACCTCGCGCGGAGTCTCTCCAGATTGGCGCCTTCAGGCCGTCGTACACGGACGCGGCTCGCTTGCAGTTCTTCTTACATCGGCCGATGGTCGTCTCATCGACTTAGTTCTGGACATTACGTGCGAGTGGGCGACTTAATACGCTCATCGCCCGCCGGTGCGCGCCTTTCACCCGCTTGACGAGACGCTTAAAACTTCTAGCTCTCACGCCTAATTTTAAATCCAATCATGAAAACTCAACTCTAATACATGCTTCATTGTTCGAATACCTACCTATCTCCCTGGCAACGCTTAATTTCAGAAAGATTCGCATCAATTGCCTTCGCGGGACTGTATTAATTGCCTCTTAATTTTATTCTTATGATAAGTTAATTCAAATCTACGACTCTTCTCAATTCTCAGTCATAATACTAACATAGTCCTTCAACTACGAATCATTGACCCTGGTTCCTTGTCAACTTTAGAATTTTTGACTATTTCAAGATTGCGTTTCATCAATTTAATCATAATTGCATTTTGCACAGCATGATTTTCAATTGATGACCTCGAGTTTCAGGCGTATTAAGCTCGCGTCTCGACCCTCTCCCGGACTCCGATCCGCGGTTGATTTTCCTTAGCGTACTCCCCGTGTGGGCCCTTCCCAACTGCTATTTGCCAAAGGTGACGGAACTCGTTAACCCGGCTTCGGACTGCCTGGCCTGCATACTGCACCCATTAAATTTTTAAGTCGGATTTGTATGGCTTGGCAAGTTGCCCGTGCGGAAGTGCTCCTTCGCGGCTCCCCTTCCTCCCTGCTCTCGCTCAGCGTGGCCTAACGAGTACGACTTCGCCTCAATTTTCCAGACACGCGAATAATATATTTGGCATCGATTGTGCCGGTAATGATCAACTCAATGAGTGAACCCTACCTTCGAACTTCTGTGTATGTGCCCTATTTTATGACACGAGTACAGCATTCCTATTACTGGACTGGGTAAACACAAACATTAAGTTATGATCAAGCAATAATGCCTGCACGGCGTCCATTTATTAATAACATTCTATGTAACTCCTTACCTTTCCTTACAAATGTTTTCTTGACATATAATTTCACAGATAAACTCGCAGATACAATAATACACATACTAAACTCACATACTTAACTCACATACTCGCAAACATAATTAGGTGGTCGGGTTGAGTACGTGCGTGCGTTTGGCTTGCCCTCACTAATGCCATTAATTTCGCCGGTCTGCCTCACCGGCGGCCACGGCCACCCCTCGCCCGGGATCCGCGTGTGCCGCGGGAGTGACGGGAGCTCCCGGAGCTCCTGCTCTCTCCACACTCTCCTTTTTGGTCATCACCTCGGTTACAAACGATATAAGAGAGCGTCGCCTTCGTCTATCCAGAAGACAGCTTGCAAACGACTCTGGAGTCAGCTCCCCTACCTCCAGGTATAGAAGTGTTCGTTGCACTGCCCAGCGATCACACACAAACACTGTGTGGCACGCGTCATCGTCCACTGGAGGATCGCAAAACCAGCAGCTCGGGGACGGACTTCTTCCTATCCGATGGAGATAATGAGCAAAGCATCCGTGACCTGACATCACCTGCGCCAGATTATAGGTTAGGTAACGTGCTCCATTGCTCTCCACCCACGCCTCGATGTTGGGAATCAGCCTGCGAGTCCAGGCGCCGCTCTCCGAGGTTGTCCATCGAGTTTGCCAGCGATCAAAGGTGTCATATTCCACCACCTGCGGCAGATTCACGCGCTCTTCCGGGTCCTCCGCCTCCTCGTACCCACATAAAGCGGCCCTGGCCCTTATTAACAAGTCCCACGGCATGCAACCTGACAGCGCGCACAATGCCTCTGATGAAACGGTACGGTACGCGCGTGTCACGCGCAGTAACCCCAACCGCTGTGTCGATGTCAATCGCTGTCTCAGACATCCGTACTCCATCGTCTCGCTCCATACCGGAGACGCATACAAAACTATAGATTCTAGCACTCGATAATACAGCAAACGCGGTTTCGGACCGCATCCTCGTGGATTCGGTAGCAGCCACGAGAGGTGCTGCGCTACTTTCACTGCCTTCTCACATACCCGGCTCATTTGACTATGAAGAGTCTGCTATTACTGAACATCACACCAAGGTACCTAATCGAGCGCGATGTCCTGATTATCGAGGCCTCGTACGATAGTACCAGTCCCGTTGGGTACGCGCCGCCCAGTTAATAGCACTGCTTCAGTTTCTCTTTCGCGAGAACCAGTCTCTCTCTCTCGTACCACGCCCCCACCACACGTAAGGCATGTTCTGCCAGCTCGCGCACTCTGTCTAATGATCGGGCTACTATAAGCAGCGCCATATCATCCGCGAACCCACGGTTGTCACGCCTGGTGGCAGCAGCACCTCCAGCAGCCCGTCGTACGATAGGTTCCACAACAGTGGTCCCAACACTGATCCTTGTGGCACCCCACCAAATGCAGCTGCTTCCACCCACTCACCGCTTGGCGTCCGGATTCCCACTCTTCGCTCGCTTAAATAGCTACGTAACATGTCCATTATTATCGTCGGAAACCCACGGCGCTCGGCTGCAGCCAGGATGCGGTCCCAACGCACTGTATTAATGCATTTTTTCACATCCAGGGTAATTAGCAGACAGTGATTTCGCCCTCTGCGCGCACGATCCCACTCCGACATGACCACCTTCATTCGGCTGATGAGTTGATCTGCCCTCCGTGAACCCAAATTGACGCACCGACAGCCCTCCAGACAGGCGAATCGCTTCTAGCATTAACACGCGCAAAGCATATTCGAAACACTTCCCCATGTCTGACAGCACGCAAAGCGGTCGAAGGTCGGAAAGAGAATTACAGGCTTTCCCGGCCTTCGGTATTAAAGCCAGCGCCCTACTCTTCCAAGCCCTTGGAAAGTATCCTAGCCTCAGACAGGAATTGAAATGGGCACAAACCCAGACGGATGCAGTTGTTACGCCGAACGTGAACGGTCCTCGCCAGGGATTTCATCTAGGCCGGAGCTTTTCCTTTTTCAACATCCCCATTTGCGTACCTCACTACTCCTGGGGATTGGCAGCATCTTTCGTGTCCGCTCCTGCCTTCCACCACGAAAGCTCGCGGACCACCGTTGGCGTGGAACTCCTCTCGGTTGAGGCGAACCAGGGGCGACTTTCCCCGTCAGACGCTTTCATGACCGCCTTGTAGGGTTTACCGCCACGGATCTTCCTTCCGATAGTCGAGACCATCTCACTGCCACGATGCCTCTTTTAGCTCTGACGCAATGCCAGGATAAGGCACGCTCCGGCTTCGAGCATCTCCATGCGATACGGGTTGCGCCTGGTGTGCTGCCGTCAGGGCTCCGCGCGAGCACCTTCTTGCAGCGGGTGGCGGAGACGCTTTGCGTGCGACAAAGATCTCCGCCATGGTACATTTTGTATTTTCCTCCCTCTTGCGTTTCGGCAAATGGTGGACGGGTTGACTGAAAAAGCGTCTCTAAACTCCTCAATTCACTTCAGTCAATTTCGGCGGAAGGTGCACAGCGGCGGTAGCGCGGACTGTTCCGACGGACGGCTGCCTGCAGCCTCTCTCGTCTTGACTACGTTGAACTGTTGGATACCGGGATCCTGGCATCGGTAACTGGCCGCTCACTATTTCCCTCCACGCCTCCATGTCCGGGCGACCTAGTCTCGCCTCCAAAGAGAATCCTCGGGCGAACCATAGCCTCTGGTCTCGCTTTAAATCGATGATAAGATAGCGGTGATCCGACCCCGAATAGCGCGTGGACAGTGTGGACCTAGATATTCGACCGTGGAGGCTGCGGCTACACGCAAGGGCATCGATTCGAGAACCCACGCCACCACGCTCGAATGACGGGCCTCCTTGACTTGCCACGGGCATCAGCCCTGCTTGCTCGATCAAATTCATCATACGGTGACCGCGTGAATCCACGCGATCTGATCCCCAGTGCGGAGAGCGGGCATTGAATTCCCCGGCGATTATAATCGATTTCCTAACACTTCACAGACATGTCGCAAGACCCCGTAATTGACCTTCAAAACTTTCTATAGTCAGTGATGGTGAGAAGTAACAACTCACTATCACAAACTCGCGAGTCTCCAATGCCACGCATCCGTCTGTCTCAAACACCTTTCTAGTCACCCCCATGTCGCAGCTAGGACGATTCGTATACCACACGCAGGCTGAGCTGCTCCTGTCCTGATGCGAATTCGGATGAGGATTAAACGGCTCACTGATGACGACTATATCCGCGCGAAACTCGTTCACGGCCTGCCACAAGAGATCCTGTGCCGCGCGGCATCTGTTTAAATTGATCTGCAGTACGCTGAACGCAGACATGTTTTCCTCTTCTCTTTCTTCTTCGGCTCGGAGATTTAGCAGCACAGTAACGTAGCTATCGGAACAAACGGAAACGGGCACTCTTAAGTACAAGGATCTACATTTAAGTCGAACTGAACTGACATGGCAGTGATCAACACTTACTGCGACTTGTAACGGCAATGACAACCCCGGTTATGACCCTCACGGTACAAGGATCCTAAACCACAGCAAACAATGAGTAACATGGGTTCGGAAAGCGAAGCAAATGACTTATAATCTATAACCTAAATCTGAATCAAAAGGGGGAAAAGAAAGAAAGGGAAAGAGAATAAGAGAAAGGAAGGAAAAAGGGAAGGGAAAAAATAGGGGGAAAGAAGGGGAGAAATGGGAACAACTGTAGCACGGAAGGGATTGTTTCAACTGACTCGCATCAATCTGCGTGCATCACCCTCCCTCTCTGCCCTGCCCTATCAACTTAATTCAACTCACGCAACCCAATCCAAGGATGAAGCGAGACAGCGGGCTGACCTGACCCGACTTAGAAACAAGTCATGGAACCACTCGACAACGTGAAGCGAAGTCAAGCCAAGCCAGGATTTAACTGAATATATTTAATTAATTAAGCTAGTCAAGATCGAACTAATTCAATCAACATCATCAAGAGTAAGGATAGAACTAAGTAATTCGTATCAGGACACCGGCAAACCGAACAGCTATTTTCAGTCGGTGTTCGGCCAATATCCAGCATGGTTGACAATCAATGACTAACCAGCTACGTATTAATAGGAGCAACGGCAGCGGAACTAACACCAACATCAGCAACAATAGTAACGGGCAGGCTGAACAAACAAGGATGGTGCGATAAACGTTAATCGACAAATGATCACTCAATACTTACTTACTCAGCGATGCTTGTCGTAGGATGACTGATAGTGATCGGCTGCGTCGCTCTTCCTCTGTTTTACTCCTCCTTCCTCTTCTTCTTCACCCGCCTCTGCTATAGACATGTTGGCGCGTGGGCGTTGTCGGCGACAGCGGGTACTTTTCGCTGCGAGGATGAGCAATGTGCTGTGGTGTGCTGTGCTGATCTGCTGCGCTTAGTTATGCACAATAGCCCCTCACTGCACCACGGCGCACGTATCGACACACGCGTATTGCTCCAAGCTTCGATTCGGAGCACCACAAACAGCGCGAACTAGCGACTTCCCCAGTTAGAAATGTACTAAATGAAGGCCCCTACGAGGTGCCCCAATTTATATCCAGAGCGGCCGGCAATCGTTGTGGCTGGGGGAACATGCGAGTGGTGGTCCCTCACCCTTGAGCCCCGCTTTCGAGACACGCGCTTCGGCACACTCCCCTCGCTTTCCCGCCTCCCCTCGATCGAAGCAGGGGTCTCGTGGTCGTCTTCAACAAAGCCCGGCAACCCAAAACTTACCAAGCCTTCGATGAAAGGACCTAATCAAGTCAACATTAATAACGTGAATAAATTACAATTAAATCAATTGCACTCACTGATCAATAACGGTCAAGGGTGTTGACTTAATAAAGCATAGACCAGACTTTCGATTATATCAGATCCTATTTGCTGAGGAAGTATAGAATCAAGTCTCCCCTGGAGGCGGGGGTTACAGAATACGTCTCCAGCCTCCCAAGCCTGTCATCAAAGGCGACTTAAAAGGCACCGCGCGTTTAGCCCCTCTAGATAGGCAGCAACAAGCCGACATGCACGGATGAGGCCCGTTCGCATCCCTTCGGACACCGGCCGATGGGTGACTCGTTGACCCGGTTCCGGCCGCTACCTGCGAGTGGGTGACGTAATCCGCTCATCACCTGCTTGTACGTGCCTCTCACCCGCCTGACGAGGCGCCCTAATACTTCTAGCTCTCACGTCTAATCTTAAATTCCAATCTTGATAACACAATTCTAAGATATGCTCCTTTTTCCGAACACCTACTTCTCTCTCTGGAAACAAATTTTGAAAGCAATCCGCACCAACTTTCTCTCGCGGAAATTGTATCTAATTACCTCCGTATTTAATGATAAGTTTAAAATTCAAGGTTTGACCCGTATCAACTCTCAATTATAATATTATCGCGGTCTTCAACTGCGGATCACAAATTCTAGTTCCCTGCCAATTTTAGATTTTGTTGAACTTTGAACTCTATTACAATTTTTCAAATTACATCTTAATCAATTTAATCAAATTTAACTTAAATCGCATTTTCTGCGGCGTACGATCTCCAATTAGCGCCCTCGAATCTCGGAGGCATTATGCTCGCGTCTCGGCTCTCCTCCGGATCCCGGCTCGCGGCTTCTTCTCTGATCTCCCCCCCAGCGCTCGTTCTTTGCGGCTTCCCGTGCTTGATCTTTCCCTCTTGCTGTACCTGCTGGGCAGTGGAGCGAGATCGATCGGCCTGATTTTTCATCTTGCTGGCCGACTCTCGACGAACCATGACCCTATCTACTCTATTTTTTTGGACCCTCCTGCTGTACGCGAATGTGTAGCTCCCTCCATGCGGCATCTCCTACACACCCACTACACCTTCATAGTCAGGCACGGGTACTTTTCCGACAAGACTTCCGCGCCCGTCAGCGTGCCCCTGCATATTTATTTTTTGTCAGCTACGCTTCACGCGAACAATAAAACTCCGACTTCTTTATTTTCCTTATTGTTTCCATTCTCCTTTGTCTCCTTCTGGTCGCTCGAGCAGGCCTTCTAGTTTATGCTACTGCCTTACTCTGCTTTACTGCTTCACTGTACTTTCACTCTATTACTCTATTATTCCTTGCGAACTCGCACCGCTTTTACCCTACGTCGCCTCCTTTTGCGCCTTGCTCCTCATTGCCCGTTTATTACCCATCACCTACTTTATCGCCTACCCTACCCGACACCTGGTACAGCTTAACTCCAAATGTACCGTATGCCGCTTTACAAACTTTCCGCTTACAACTGTTTCTGGCTGTTTTTCGTTGTTCTCTACCGTCCTTTTTCCCTATTCCTCCATTTATTTCTTTATTTATGTTTTTATTTCTCCACTATTTTCACCTTTTACATTCTGCTCAGGATCCACACCCATTCTTACTGTACACATCTGCTTTTACTTTTAAACTTTCAGTTTCTTTGTGTTATGATATCTTAATTCAAGATTCTCAGAACCCCATAATTTCAAGTACAATTCTTCTCCTTGATCACCCATTTTAGCCTCCCCATAACTTTAATTCTAAGATAACGCGCATTTATTCATCTACATCGCATCCGCACAAATTATATTTAATTACTTTTAGACTACGATTCCCGCGATCAACTCTACCCTCAATTTAAATTCAATTTAAAATCCAAATCCAGAACTCCTCCCGGGTCTCAAGTCTAACATCAACACAATTTCACAACCCCAAATCATAAAGCTTAATTTGTCACTAATCTTAAATCCTGGAAACTTCTAGCTCTAACACATTTACTGTGGAAGACTACATCCCATCCTCCCCTGGAGGCGGGGGGTTACAGAATACGTCTCCAGCCTCCTTGGCTTGTCGTAAAAGGCGACTAAAAAGGAATCGCGCGCGAAGCCCCTTCAGTTCGGCAGTATCGGACCCTTTGTACACGAACACGGTTCGTTCGCACCCCCTTTAGACGCCGACCGACGGCTGACCCATTGACCTAGTTTCGGCCGCTACCTGCGAGCGGGTGACGTAATCCGTTCATCACCCGCTTGTACGCACCTCTCACCCGTCAAACGAGGCGCTTAAAGCTGCTGGCTTTCGTGCTTAATCCAAAAATCCAAATTTCGCTAATCCAATTTTAATACATGCTACATTTTCCATACATCTACCTCTATCTCTGATAATTAATTTTGAAAGCAATCTGCACCAACTTCCTTTCGCGAAAATTGTATTTAATTACCTTTAAAATTAATTTTCATGGCAAATTTAAAATTCAAGGTTTTGGTTCGGATGAATTCTTAATTATAATATTAATGTGGTTCTTCAAACACGAAACATCAATTCTAGTTTTCTGTAAATTTTAGATTTTAATAAATTTTGAATTTTATTACATTTTAATTTCTTTACATTTCATCAATTTAATTAAATTCAATTAAAATCGCATTAACATGACGCGCGATCCCCAATCAATGACCTCTAATCTCGGACGCATCACGCTCGCGTCTCGGCTCTCTCCCGGATTCCACCCGCGGCTTCTTCTTTGATTCCCTCTTTCGCGCTCGCTCTTCACAGCATCCCGAGCTCGATCTTCCCCTCTCACTGTACCTGCCGGACAGTGGATCGAGACCGGCCGGCCTGAACCTTCCTCTCGCTGGCCGACTCTCGGCGAACCGCGACCCTTCTTACTCTTCCCCTTAGGTTCTCTGATTGCATCCGCACTATACATAGCGTTCCGCTTACGGTGCTCTTACACACATGTAGTATAGAATTGAATGAACTGAATGGATTGATGAATGCATGTGACAAACGAACGAGGCGTTCCGGGGGTGGGACCTAAGCCCGTGCTTTCGCATGGGCATTTCCTTCATTCGAAAAATTTTTTCGCGTCCTCTTCCACAGCCCGGAATTCGCCCATCGAGGAGTGTTAGCTCACCCAAATGTGTGTGCGGTCGCATGGTATCCAGGCAAACCCAAGACTTCCTTTCGCTCGCTCATCATGTGTGCATTCCTCAGTGCGCGTAACCAATTCCAGGCCCGAATCCGTCCATCGCGAGGCTTAGCTAACCCAAATGTGTGGAAGCGGGTAGCTGGTGTCCAGGCGGATCGGGCTCTCCTCTCTCTCGCATTCATGCGAGCACTCCTTTCGTTTTCGCGACCCTCTCCCAGGCCTGAGAACTCGCCCCATCCGAGTGGCTTAGCCTCGCCCAAATGTGTGTTGCGGTCTCCTGTGACCAAGCGGCTCAGCTCAATCCTACACATCTCCTGCGGAAACATACGGGTAGGGAAAAAATGATTCTGCATGGATAATGCACAGTTCCGGCGGTGTGTTCGCACAGCGGCTGTAGAGTGTCCACCAACGCACTCTATACCTTCTGTGGCTAAATGAAATCACCGTCGGTCAAAATAGCCTGCGTTATAAGCGGAGGTGCGCCGGGGCTTACCCGCGACGCTCTTGGACGACTGAACGCCTTTAGGTCGTCCGAGTCGGTCGATGTGTAAGCAACATCGTGGCTACACAGAATGCTCTCCATTAAAGCCCTCTGGGGTTGCCGGAGGTATCTGTGGCCGATACGGAGCAAGTTTTTAGTGGGTATTACAGGTACTCTAACGATCCAACTCAGGGAAACTTGTTTTGGTATGTACCTTTGAGTCCCACACTGCCCGAGACCCCTCCGAACCCGACGGGTTCCTCGCTTACGTAAATGTATTTTCTTGCTGTCAAAATATAAAAAAAAAAAGGTTAGGCCAAGTTAGGTTAGGTTCCACGGACCTCCACGGACCTGGCCAAGTGTACTGGCTGGGCGGGGAGGCGATACCCCGAGGTGACGCGTCCCCAGGTGGCGGATAGGGGAATGCTCGCCATGCACTTTTCGGAGTGCATGGAGGGTACGAGTGAAATAAAATAGCTCCCGCGGACCAAACACCAAGGGAATAAAAACCCATCAAAACCTCCCCTGTGACTGGGGGGTAGAATACAGACGCGGTAACCCCTGCCTGTCGTACAAGGCGGCTGAAAGGGGGGCGTTTGCTGCTGTCGAAGTAGCCTCGCAAAATGATGATGGGCAAGCTTAGGCCCTGGGCGCCCCCGGTCACGGAGTGCCTCGACTCCCGGTTTTTGGGGCGGGTAGTCGACACTTTGTTCCCACGAGAGAGGGAACACACCCGCCCCCCGCCGGACTACGAGGAGGTGGTTTGGTCCGACGAACTGGGGGTCACGCAGGAGGAGCTGGCCGGGGCGATTAAACTCATGGGGGCCCGAAACACTGCTCCGGGCCCCGACGGCGTCCCCGGCCGTGCCTGGGTGAAGGCTCTACGCGTCCTCGGTGCGAGATTGAGACGCCTCTTCAGCGCCTGCATTAAGATAGGAGTCTTCCCAGAACAGTGGAAGACGGGGCGGCTAGTCCTCATCAGGAAGGATGGGCGACCACCGACAGTCCCTCGGCCTACCGGCCCATCGTGCTGTTGGACGAGGTGGGGAAGTTGTTCGAGCGGATTCTGGTATCCCGCCTCGTCCAGCACCTGTCCCAGGAGGGTCCCGACTTGGCCGAGTCGCACTATGGCTTCAGGCGGGGGTGCAGCACTATCGACGCAATCCAGTCGATGCGCTCCCGCTGCGACTCGGCCACGGCCCGGGGCAGGGTGGCGTTAGACGTTAGTCTAGACATCGTCAACGCCTTCAACACCCTGCCCCACGGGACGATAAGTGGGGCGCTGATACGCCGCAAGGCGCCCCCCTACATGAGGAGGATCGTCGGCGACTACCTCCGGGACCGGAAGATAGTGTACTGAGGCCGGGATGGCCAGATGCACGAGAGGGACGTGGACTGTGGCGTACCGCAGGGTTCTGCGAAAGGTCCCACACTTTGGGACCTGGGGTACGACCCGGTCTTGCGGGTCGAGCTCCCAACCGGCGGGAGCCTCACGTGCTTCGCAGATGATACGCACGTGTTGGCCGTCGGTCGGGGGTGGGAAAGGGCTAGCCGCCTCGCCGAGATTGGCGTCGCTGCCGTTGCCGGGGGGATCCGGCGGCTGGGGTTTCAGCTAGCTCCCTACAAAACCGAGGAGATGTGGTTTTACTTGCCTCGGCGAGGGGTTGCGCCACCGCCCTAGTCGGTGGTCCATGTGAGTGGAGTCGACGTCCAAGTGGAGAAGAGCCACAGGTACTTGGGCCTCCACCTGTACAGCCACTGGCGCTTCGAGGAGCACTTCGGTCTTCTGGCCCCCCGACTGGACAGGGCAAGCAACGCGCTTGCCCGTCTACTGCCCAATAACGGGGGGCCCAACGAGAAGGTTCGCCGGCTCTACGTGGGGATCGTGCGGAGCATGGCCCTCTATGATGCGCACATACGGGCGAACGCCATGATGGATTCCAGGCGCAGCCAGCAATTGCTGCGCCGGGCTGAGAGGAGGATAGCCATCAGGATAATCAGAGGTTACCCGCGCGGTCCACTACGAGGCGGCGATGATCCTGGCGGGGGTTGTCCCCCCAAGTTCCAGGCAGAGGGTGACGACAAAGTCTTCTGACGTCTGCGTGCCCTTCGCCTGGACCGGATCCCGCCAGAAGAGATGACCGAAGCTGTTGCTAGGATTAGGCGCCAGGCCCAGCGCGTAGCCGGGCGGTCCTTCCAGTGCTCAAGAAATGGAGGGACCGCGGCCACGGAAGGCTCACGTTTAGGACCACACAGGTGCTCACCGGACACGGTTGTTTCGGTGAGTTCCTGCACTGGATCCGGCGGTGGGGACGGCAGCATGCCATCACTGCGGGGCGGGGCGGGACACCGCGCAACATACCCTGGAGCACTGTCCAGCGTTTGCGCGGGCCTGTCACGCCCTGCGGTGCGAAGTTGGTGGTGATCTCTCGCCGGCGGACCTTGTCAGAGAGATGCTCGCCGGCGAGAATCAGTGGAGGGCGTTGACCGATTACTGCGAGACGGTCATCGCCCTGAAGGGGAAGCGGAGCGGGTCGGGACAGAACCGACCCACCGCAGAAGAAGAGGGGGCGTCGTCGGGGGAGCCCCTGACGGCGTCACTTGAGGAGATGGGCGGTGGGCCTGAAGATGTTACATACCAGGCCCAGCGCCCCCATCGGAAAGAAGAGGAGGGGGGAGCACCCGCTCCCCCTAAAGAGGAGTTCTATGGGGGGACATCCAGTCACCCCCCGTAAGAGGAGCACCGGGGAGGGGCGAACGTCCCTCCCCCACACCGATCGCGCGGCCCCCGAAACTTATGCGGCCGCAGGGGGCCGGGTCCCCATTGCACGCGGTGCCCGAGAGATTGGCACGTAGGGTAGGGCCAAACCCAGACCCTCCCCCGAGCAAGGCGGCGTCAACGCGCCATGGGTGTTTGTGCCCCGTGTTGTTCGGCAG
>NW_025791078.1:0-33968 GCF_907164935.1 Osmia bicornis bicornis
ATATTCAGTTAAATCCTGGCTTGGCTTGACTTCGCTTCACGTTGTCGAGTGGTTCCATGACTTGTTTCTAAGTCGGGTCAGGTCAGCCCGCTGTCTCGCTTCATCCTTGGATTGGGTTGCGTGAGTTGAATTAAGTTGATAGGGCAGGGCAGAGAGGGAGGGTGATGCACGCAGATTGATGCGAGTCAGTTGAAACAATCCCTTCCGTGCTACAGTTGTTCCCTTTTCTCCCCCTCTTTCCCCCCTATTTTTCCCTTCCCTTTTTCCTTCCTTTCTCTTATTCTCTTTCCCTTTCTTTCTTTTCCACCTTTTGATTCAGATTTAGGTTATAGATTATAAGTCATTTGCTTCGCTTTCCGAACCCATGTTACTCATTGTTTGCTGTGGTTTAGGATCCTTGTACCGTGAGGGTCATAACCGGGGTTGTCATTGCCGTTACAAGTTGCACTAAGTGTTGATCACTGCCATGTCAGTTCAGTTCGACTTAAATGTAGATCCT
This sequence comes from Osmia bicornis bicornis, assembly GCF_907164935.1. Taxonomy (NCBI): domain Eukaryota; kingdom Metazoa; phylum Arthropoda; class Insecta; order Hymenoptera; family Megachilidae; genus Osmia; species Osmia bicornis. Next base: position 500 of record NW_025791078.1, read on the forward strand.
TGTACTTAAGAGTGCCCGTTTCCGTTTGTTCCGATAGCTACGTTACTGTGCTGCTAAATCTCCGAGCCGAAGAAGAAAGAGAAGAGGAAAACATGTCTGCGTTCAGCGTACTGCAGATCGATTTAAACAGATGCCGCGCGGCACAGGATCTCTTGTGGCAGGCCGTGAACGAGTTTCGCGCGGATATAGTCGTCATCAGTGAGCCGTTTAATCCTCATCCGAATTCGCATCAGGACAGGAGCAGCTCAGCCTGCGTGTGGTATACGAATCGTCCTAGCTGCGACATGGGGGTGACTAGAAAGGTGTTTGAGACAGACGGATGCGTGGCATTGGAGACTCGCGAGTTTGTGATAGTGAGTTGTTACTTCTCACCATCACTGACTATAGAAAGTTTTGAAGGTCAATTACGGGGTCTTGCGACATGTCTGTGAAGTGTTAGGAAATCGATTATAATCGCCGGGGAATTCAATGCCCGCTCTCCGCACTGGGGATCAGATCGCGTGGATTCACGCGGTCACCGTATGATGAATTTGATCGAGCAAGCAGGGCTGATGCCCGTGGCAAGTCAAGGAGGCCCGTCATTCGAGCGTGGTGGCGTGGGTTCTCGAATCGATGCCCTTGCGTGTAGCCGCAGCCTCCACGGTCGAATATCTAGGTCCACACTGTCCACGCGCTATTCGGGGTCGGATCACCGCTATCTTATTCATCGATTTAAAGCGAGACCAGAGGCTATTGGTTCGCCCGAGGATTCTCTTTGGGAGGCGAGACTAGGTCGCCCGGACATGGAGGCGTGGAGGGAAATAGTGAGCGGCCAGTTACCGATGCCAGGATCCCTGGATCCAACAGTTCAACGTAGTCAAGAGAGAGGAGCTGCAGCAGCCGGTCCATCGGAACAGTCCGCGCTACCGCCGCTGTGCACCTTGGCCGAAATTGATGAAGTGATTGAGGAGTTAGAGACGCTTTTTCAGTCAACCCGTCCACCATTGCCGAAACGCAAGAGGAGGAAAATACAAAATGTACCATGGCGGAGATCTTTGTCTCCAAGCAAAGCGTCTCCGCCACCGCTGGCAGAAGGTGGCTCGCCGGAGCCCGACGGCAGCACACCAGGCGCACCCGTATCGCATGGAGATGCTCGAAAGCCGACGTGCCTTATCCTTGGCATTGCGTCGAGCTAAAGAGGCATCGTGGAGTGAGATGGTCTCGACTATCGAAGAAGATCCGTGGCGGAAACCCTACAAGGCGGTCATGAATCGTCTGAAGGGGAAGTCGCCCCTGGTTCGCCTCAACCGAGAGGAGTTCCACGCAACGGTGTCCGCGCTATTCGTGGTGGAGCAGGAGCGACACGAAGATGCTGCCATCCCAAGGAGTAGTGAGGTACGCAATGGGGATGTTGAAAAAAGGAAAAGCTCCGGGCCTAGATGAAATCCCTGGCGAGACCGTTCACGTTCTGCGTAACACTGCATCCGGCTGGGTTTGTGCCCATTTCAATTCCTGTCTGAGGCTAGGATACTTTCCAAGGGCTTGGAAAGTAGGGCGTCTGGCTTTAATATCGAAGGCCGGGAAAGCCTGTAATTCTCTTTCCGACCTTCGACCGCTTTGCGTGCTGTCAGACATGGGGAAGTGTTTCGAATATGCTTTGCGCGTGTTAATGCTAGAAGCGATCCGCCTGTCTGGAGGGCTGTCGGTGCGTCAATTTGGGTTCACGGAGGGCAGATCAACTCATCAGCCGATGAAGGTGGTCATGTCGGAGTGGGATCGTGCGCGCAGAGGGCGAAATCACTGTCTGCTAATTACCCTGGATGTGAAAAATGCATTTAATACAGTGCGTTGGGACCGCATCCTGGCTGCAGCCGAGCGCCGTGGGTTTCCGACGATAATAATGGACATGTTACGTAGCTATTTAAGCGAGCGAAGAGTGGGAATCCGGACGCCAAGCGGTGAGTGGGTGGAAGCAGCTGCATTTGGTGGGGTGCCACAAGGATCAGTGTTGGGACCACTGTTGTGGAACCTATCGTACGACGGGCTGCTGGAGGTGCTGCTGCCACCAGGCGTGACAACCATGGGTTTCGCGGATGATATGGCGCTGCTTATAGTAGCCCGATCATTAGACAGAGTGCGCGAGCTGGCAGAACATGCCTTACGTGTGGTGGGGGCGTGGTACGAGAGAGAGAGACTGGTTCTCGCGAAAGAGAAAACTGAAGCAGTGCTATTAACTGGGCGGCGCGTACCCAACGGACTGGTACTATCGTACGAGGCCTCGATAATCAGGACATCGCGCTCGATTAGGTACCTTGGTGTGATGTTCAGTAATAGCAGACTCTTTCATAGTCAAATGAGCCGGGTATGTGAGAAGGCAGTGAAAGTAGCGCAGCACCTCTCGTGGCTGCTACCGAATCCACGAGGATGCGGTCCGAAACCGCGTTTGCTGTATTATCGAGTGCTAGAATCTATAGTTTTGTATGCGTCTCCGGTATGGAGCGAGGCGGTGAAGTACGGATGTCTGAGACAGCGATTGACATCGACACAGCGGTTGGGGTTACTGCGCGTGACACGCGCGTACCGTACCGTTTCATCAGAGGCATTGTGCGCGCTGTCAGGTTACATGCCGTGGTACTTGTTAATAAGGGCCAGGGCCGCTTTGTGTGGGTACGAGGAGGCGGAGGACCCGGAAGAGCGCGTGAATCTGCCGCAGGTGGTGGAATATGACACCTTTGATCGCTGGCAAACTCGATGGACAACCTCGGAGAGCGGCGCCTGGACTCGCAGGCTGATTCCCAACATCGAGGCGTGGGTGGAGAGCAATGGAGCACGTTACCTAACCTATAATCTGGCGCAGGTGATGTCAGGTCACGGATGCTTTGCTCATTATCTCCATCGGATAGGAAGAAGTCCGTCCCCGAGCTGCTGGTTTTGCGATCCTCCAGTGGACGATGACGCGTGCCACACAGTATTTGTGTGTGATCGCTGGGCAGTGCAACGAACACTTCTATACCTGGAGGTAGGGGAGCTGACTCCAGAGTCGTTTGCAAGCTGTCTTCTGGATAGACGAAGGCGACGCTCTCTTATATCGTTTGTAACCGAGGTGATGACCAAAAAGGAGAGTGTGGATAGAGCAAGAGATCTCCCGTCACTCCCGCGGCACACGCGGATCCCGGGCGAGGGGTGGCTGCGGGCGCCGGTGAGGCCAGACCGGCGAAATTAATGGCATTAGTGAGGGCAAGCCAAACGCACGCACGTACTCAACCCGACCACCTAATTATGTTTGCGAGTATGTGAGTTAAGTATGTGAGTTTGGTATGTGTATTATTGTATCTGCGAGTTTATCTGTGAAATTATATGTCAAGAAAACATTTGTAAGGAAAGGTAAGGAGTTACATAGAATGTTATTAATAAATGGACGCCGTGCAGGCATTATTGCTTGATCATAACTTAATGTTTGTGTTTACCCAGTCCAGTAATAGGAATGCTGTACTCGTGTCATAAAATAGGGCACATACACAGAAGTTCGAAGGTAGGGTTCACTCATTGAGTTGATCATTACCGGCACAATCGATGCCAAATATATTATTCGCGTGTCTGGAAAATTGAGGCGAAGTCGTACTCGTTAGGCCACGCTGAGCGAGAGCAGGGAGGAAGGGGAGCCGCGAAGGAGCACTTCCGCACGGGCAACTTGCCAAGCCACACAAAATCCGACTTAAAAATTTAATGGGTGCAGTATGCAGGCCAGGCAGTCCGAAGCCGGGTTAACGAGTTCCGTCACCTTTGGCAAATAGCAGTTGGGAAGGGCCCACACGGGGAGTACGCTAAGGAAAATCAACCGCGGATCGGAGTCCGGGAGAGGGTCGAGACGCGAGCTTAATACGCCTGAAACTCGAGGTCATCAAATGAAAATCATGCTGTGCAAAATGCAATCATGATTAAATTGATGAAACGCAATCTTGAAATAGTCAAAAATTCTAAAGTTGACAAGGAACCAGGGTCAATGATTCGTAGCTGAAGGACTATGTTAGTATTATGACTGAGAATTGAGAAGAGTCGTAGATTTGAATTAACTTATCATAAGAATAAAACTAAGAGGCAATTAATACAGTCCCGCGAAGGCAATTGATGCGAATCTTTCTCAAAATTAAGCGTTGCCAGGGAGATAGGTAGGTATTCGAACAATGAAGCATGTATTAGAGTTGAGTTTTCATGATTGGATTTAAAATTAGGCGTGAGAGCTAGAAGTTTTAAGCGTCTCGTCAAGCGGGTGAAAGAGGCGGGCGATGAGCGTATTAAGTCGCCCACTCGCACGTAATGTCCAGAACTAAGTCGATGAGACCACCATCGACCGATGTAAGAAGAACTGCAAGCGAGCCGCGTCCGTGTACGGCGGCCTGAAGGCGCCAATCTGGAGAGACTCCGCGCGAGGTCCCTTTTTAGTCGTCTTTTACGACAAGCCAGGGAGGCTGGAGACGTATTCTGTAACCCCCGCCTCCAGGGGAAATTCAATTCCATATTTCAAATCATAGCCCAGCAAAGAACCAGGACACGAACGTGATGAGCCTGGAGTTTGAGGTTGCCAACTGACAGTCGTGCAGCGCAGGAAATGCAATTATATTTAGGTTGATAGAATTTAGTTTGCATAAAAGAGTATGTTGTAGTTCAACATTTCCAAATTAAGGACAACCGGGAGCTAGAGTTGATAATTCATAATTCATAATTATGAATCTATACTAGTGATTAGAGGTTGAGAGGGATGCGTAAATTGAGTTTTGTATTAACGTGGGAGTTAAAGCTAAGGGGCCATAAATGTAAGTTCACAAAATAGGCTGCTGATCACTATTTCAGGATTTAGGATCAGCAGAATGCTAGAAACGATGTCCACAGAGTGAAAGGTTACATTAGAGTTATGAGAGGTTTCGTACTCTGGTTTTAGGTACATATGTGAGCTAGAAATTAGATTTAAGATTGGATGGATTCAACCGTTGATGAGCCGGTAATCGCAGTTGGTTATTTCCCTAGCTGCTTGCCCAAGCAGTTGCACAATTGAAGTTAGAGTATAATTGAGACTTCAGCAGGTCAGGGATCACCCGAACCGCGTGAGCCACTCGTTGGAGGCGAAGCGCCTCATCGGGAGACGGGAGAAACATGCGGACGAGCGACGAGCGAATTCCGCCGCCCGCTTGCGGATGAGGATATAAACAGGTCAGTGGATCAGCCATCAGTCAACATCCAAGGAGTGTGGCCAAGTCGCGCCCATGCACGTGAAACCCGCCGTTAGCTATAATAAGCACTTCGCACGCGACCCCTTTTGCTTCATTTTTAACGACATCGGGCCAAGGATGCTGGGGACGGATTCTACAATCCCCGCCTCCAATGGGAGTTCAATTCAATTAATACAGTTCTCTACTTTGCTAGTTGGTCGGACAGACGAGCCATGGTGCCACAGGAGATATAAGAGATATGAAAGAAGCATTCATAGATTTAGGCTATACTTGGTTACATGAGGGTTTAGCACAATCGTTTGCATATTTCTGACAGAGAGCCCGATACTTGGTGAGCAGACGACAGCTTCCAGAAGCCATCGCCGGTTTGTAATTAACAGAGAGCAAACTATGTTTGAATTAGGTTATGCAATTGTGTTTGCGTTTGATTAGTTTATAATGTATGAAGCTGAAATTGAGACTAGGGTTGAGGCTGGGATTGAAATTAAAATTTCCTGGTTCAAACTTACCCTTCCTTCGGTTATTTGTGCAGGAGTGACATACCATTATGACAACCGTGGGCGGCTCGCAATGTGTGTTGCAGTTGCCCTTTCGTAAGACAGGCTGAGAAGGTGTCAAACTTGATTGATATGCCAAACCAGGGTTGATTAGCCGTCCAGATAAAAGGCAGCATCAACAATGGCAGCAGTGCACGTAACCTTCCTTTGGTTCTCTCAAAACCTCATGTCACAGTTCTCATCTCGTGAGTCGGGTTGGGTAGATGTCAATTTAGATTTGGTGAGGCAGATCAGGGTGGACCAGTCGCCAAAATAAGGAGGCTGCATCAGCAATGCCCATAACACTCGATGTCCTCGATGAATGTATGTCGCAGCAACGACATACAACCGCAAAGCACGCTTGCAGTAAAACATTAGTGAAGCGAGCTCGTATCACTGGTACACTTCCGTAACCCTTATAGAACCGCACAGATTGCGGGGAGACACAAAAAGAACGCGCACACACATAGACCAAAGAAGATAACCTAGCACTTAGTATGCACATAGTCGTGAGGCGCCGCGAAGCACAGCAAGGGCCGCAGAGGTCGCGAAATCGTAGGAATTACTGATGTTGCAAAACCGAAGAAAAATCGAAGAAGTTGTAGAAAATCAACAAAAATCAAGGAAACATAGAACGATGCAACACCGCAGCGCCAGATGCCTGGCAGGCCACGGGACCCTCGAACGACACGTCCGACCAGCTCGGCAGCCAGCACGAGACTCCAACCCAACCTAACCTAACCTAACCTTTTTTTTTCCTTCGTGGGGAAATCTTGCATAAGACCCCCCGCGCCACTAGGGGAGGGTAGCGGGGGAGTGTCAGATTCCTACTGACTAAAATCCCACGGCGACCTCCTCTGGCGTATGGCAAAGGCTCCGGGACCTGATTACTATAACTCCGGAGCCTCCCTCGCCGTGCGCTGAAGGCGCACCTAACCAGGGATGTAACAACTCCCCTAGCCGGCACCAGGGGTCGCACCCGGTGCCGGCTCCATCGCGGGGGAACTGCGTGCAATGGCGGCCGGGCCCCCCAGCCCGTATCGCCTGCAGTCCCCGCGCCGCGATCTCCTCACAGGCTACGGGGAGAAGCAACCCCCCGCCCGCCCGCGAGGAAGATCAGGCGCAGCTCTTCGCTCCGCCGGCTTCCGGTGCCAGCTACACTCCGGGTCCGCGTGCAATGGCGCCCATACAGGGCGCCTGCGGCCCGCCGAGTCGTCCCCCTGTGGGCTGCGGTGAGCCGTGGCCGGCCACCCTCCAGGGGGACTCCGTCGGCTCCGCTGCACCCCCCCTGCGGGGGCCAGCGCGACTCCCGACGTGGAAGGGAAACCGCCACTCTCCGCCCGGAGTCACGCGGCCCCTCCGAGGCGGACGGAGAGGGGCCCCCGCTTGAGAACGGGTTCCCCACCCGCACGCCCCCGAGACCGACCGGGGTGCGGGCTCATTTCGTCCGGGGCGGGAGGGTACACCGCGACCCCTCCCGCCCCCACAAGAAACACCCCCCGTAAAATCATCCCAGGAGGCGGGAGGGCGCACGGGCCTTCCCGCTACACTACCCTGTCGCGCATCCGTCGCGCCGGGGGGGCAAACAGCGAAAGCCGCCATCGCCCCCCCGCACCTCTTACGGCGGCGGATCCTGGCGACGTCGTCGCGTCCCACGTCCGCGACCTCACCGAGCGTGATCATACCTTTCACGATCCTGCTCGGACCTCTACTTGAGGGCCATGACCTCCTCGCAGAAGGTGGTCACGGCCCTCCATTCTGTCTCGCCGGCAAGCATCTGTATCACGACGCCTGCCGGCGAGAGATCCTCCACTGTTTCTACCGTCAGGGCGTGGCGGGCCACCGCAAACACCGGGCACTCCGCCAGCGTGTGTTGCGCGGTGTCCCGCGCCGCCCCGCAGAGCCAACAGTGGGGGGTCCATTCCCTGTTCCTCCGGCACAGGAACTCTCCCGAACACCCCGTATCCGGAGAGCACCTACGTGACCCGGAACGACAGGCCGCCGTGGCCGCGGTCCCGCCACTCCGATATCATCGGCAGTACCGCCCCGACGGCGCGGCTTCCGGTGGGAGCCCCCTCTGCTAGGGACCTCTGCCACCTTTCCGCCGCCACCAGTCGGGCCTGGCTCCGGTGTTCCTCGATCGTCGGCCCCGGCGGGTCTTCCCCGGCCTGGCGGAGGGCTCGCGAATACCAGTATGTACTGGATTCGACCACCGCCTGGTACCGGAGTGGGATGAGAACCGCCATGACAATCGCCCCCTCGTAGGGGATCTTGCAGTAGCCCCGCACGATCCTGAAGGCCAGCCGGCGCTCCACCTGCCGCAGCAGAGTGCAGCTGTGCCTGCTGACCGCCAGATTGCCGGCCCATATCGGAGCCCCGTTTAGGGCTATGGACCGGACGATTCCCACGTATAGGCGGCGAACCCTCACTTCCGGCCCCCCGACGTTGGGCAACAGGCGGCCAAGATTGGTCGCCAACTGTTCCGCCATCGAACCGCCAGTGGCTGTCGAGATACAGCCCGAGGTATCGAAGACCCCTGCCGATCACGGTGAGGCACCCGTCGACCTCGAGCCAGAGCTGGGCCGGAGGGGCTACCCCACGCCGAGGCTCGAAGAACCACATGGCCTCCGTCTTGTGAGGAACCAGCGCCAGACTCAGCCCCCGGATCGCTCTTCACACGATGGCGACCCCCACCTCGGCACGACGGCAGGTCCTCAACCAGTCCCGCCCGGTGGCCAGCAGGTAGTAGTCATCTGCGAATACCGTGGCCCACACCCCGGGCGGCAGGTTCGCCCGCCGTGCCGCGTTATACCCAAAGTTCCATAAGGGGGGCCTAGTTTGGACTCCTGGGGCACTCCGCGGTCGACATCTCTCCAGTGCAGCGTACCGTCCCGGCCCGTGTACACAATCTTCCTGTCCCGGAGGTAGTCGCCGACGATCCTCCTCATGTAGGGGGGCGCTTTGTGGCGTATAAGCACCCCTCTTATTGTCCCGTGAGGCAGGGTGTTGAAGGCGTTGACGATGTCTAGACTAACGCCACCCTGCCCCGGGACGTGGCCGAGTCGCAGCGGGAGCGCATCTACTGGATTGCGTCTACAGTGCTGCGCCCCCGCCTGAAGCCATATTGCGACTCGGCCAAGTCAGGACCCTCCTGGGACAGGTGCTGGACGAGGCGGGATACCAGAATCCGCTCGAAGAAGTTCCCTACCTCGCCCAACAGCACGATGGGCCGGTAGGCTGAAGGACTGTCGGCGGGTCGCCCATCCTTCCGGATGAGGACTAGCCGCCCCGTCTTCCACTGTTCTGGGAAGACTCCATCCTTAATGCAGGCGCTGAAGGGGCGTCTCAATCTCGGACAGAGGACGCGTAGAGCCTTCACCCAGGCACGGCCGAAGACGCCATCGGGGCCCGGAGCAGTGTTTCGGGCCCCCATCCGTTTAATCACCCCGGCCAGCTCCTCCTCCGTGACGCCCAGTTCGTCGGACCAATTAACCTCCTCGTGGTCCGGCGGGGGGTGGGTGTGTTCCCTCTCTCGTGGGAACAAAGTGTCGACTGCCCGTCCCAAAAACTGGGGGTCGAGGCTCTCCGTGAAAGGGGGCGCCCAGGGCTTAAGCTTGCCCATCACCATTTTGTATGGGCGCCCCCATGGGTCCTTCTGGAGATAGCCTAGGAGCTCGTCCCATGCCCGGGATTTAGACTCCCTGATGGCTGCCTGTAGGGCAGTCTCCAAAACTCGATACTGCCCGTACAGATCCTCCTCCCTCGCTGGGTCGCGGAATGTCCTTCTTCTGCGGGCCCTTTGCCACTGGCGACGGGCTGCGAGACAATCTCGTCTCAGATCACCAATTTCACCCGTCCACCAGTAGGCGGCCCGCCTGGGGAGGGTCTTGGCCCGGGGTGGCGCTACACTTGCTGGCCACGTGGCCCGACTCTCCGCACGCATAGCAGCGGTCGGACCTATCAGCTTCGCAGGTGTATCGCTGACTAACATGCTCTCTTTCCAGGCAGCGATAGCACTGCAATGGCCGCGGTGGTAGCGCCTGTATTCTGGCCGAGGACCACCCGACCAGAACCCTCCCAGAGGCGGATCACTTTTTGAGTGCCGCTAGAGGGCATCTCACCCAGACAGTCCTCATCCTTTGGGGGAGGTGCGAATCTCCCCCATTTTAATTTCTTCAGCGGAGCAATCCCCCGCAGCGGCCACTGCGGCCGCCACCTCCGCCGGGGTGACCGAGTCGTCGAGACCGGTCACCCTAACCTCGCCCATTTTTATGGGGCGGGCAACCCTCACCTCGGTGCCACTGTACAGCTGGCGGAGTCGGTCAGCCAACTTGGCAGCTTTCTCCGTCCTGTCCTCCCCGGGTAACTCGAGGACCAAGCGACCGGTCCGAGCTCTTCTGGGCATCAACGCCGCGATGCCCAGCTCCTCCTACTTGACCCGCTCCCGGGCCATGAGTATGGCCTCGGCGTATGAGACCTTAGCCTCGGCAGCTAGGTTGATGGTGACCGCCGCAGTACGAGGTGGGCGGGGTGTCTTCTGCCTGGCAGGTTGGGCCCCTTGCCCCTTAACCGCCGTTGCCGCCCCTCTATTCTGCCCCTTCTGGGCAACCACCTTGGAGCTCTGGGAGGGAGGGGCCTTGGCCGCTGCCGCCTTCTCCTCTGCAGCTTTAGCGCGGCGGCCGACAACCGTCACTCAGGTCCCATCCGCCGTCCTCCGATGTTCTTCGACAATACGGGCCATTCTAGCCTCCACAAATGATGCCGGTTGATCGGGTGCTGAGGAGGGCCCCGGCAACGGCTCCGCCTGAAACCTTTTTTTTTTTTTGGTTCAGTTGGAAGAGGAAATGCGTTTGCGCACGCGCTGGTTAATTCCCCTTTTCGTCTATTCGGCTAGAGGGGACCCGGGCAGTGTGGGACTCATGTCCGCCCTGAAGGGGCAGCTTGACGCCCGTGAGGTGAGGGCAAACCCAAAGAGGCAACGCCAGAAGGGGGCAATCTGGCAACCCAACCCTTAAGGGTTGAGTTTAGCCCAAGAGTAGGCCACAGCCCTGAAGGGGCGACCTAGACGGGCAGCGCAGAGTGGGCACTCCCGAGGCTGGACATACTACCCACTAAAACCTCTCCCCCAACGTGGGCCGCCGGCACCTTGTCACTCGTTAGAATTCATAAAGGAATACCAGCGTATAGCCACAACGACGCTTCGGCACTTCAACGCATTTCGCGTTATTGCGGTCGCCCGCAAAAACCCCATGCGCTAGGCACATGGGGCATCTGCGGATCCACGCCGTTGCACCTCCGATCCAGCGGTAGGACATTTTCAACCTGTACGGTAAGGCACAGGATTTTTCTTCGGCCACGACCAGGAACCGAAGTAAGCCCATTCCGGGTGGTCGCGCCATGTGTTCACCTGCCAGGGCAGGAGCTTGTTCTTCGACACGGCCAGGAACCGGGAGATCGTATCTCCACGGCTGACCGTGTCCATCTTCGTCCACCATGGTTGGTTGATAATGATGATGTGGCTTATCCTAGATGTCATCACGCCCACCTGACCTTCCACGAGGACAGGCCATTTTTCTTCAGCAACGATCGGCACCGGGGGGACATCCTCCATGATCGGCACCGGAGGGACATCTTCCCGGCGTTACCGCGCCACCTCTTCGCCTGCCTAGCACTATTGCCAGGACAGGGGTTCCTCTTCGGCCACGACTAGGAACCGGAGCTCCTGCTCAACGGGTGAACGCGCCATGTGTTCACCTGTTTTAACAGGGCTTGCTCTCCAGCACATCCAGGGCCCGGGGCGAGTCCTTTCCCCGGTTGACTGTGCCACATCTTGGTAGGCTGCAATCCTCGATGACCTGTCCCATACATACTTTACACACACACACACACGCTCATGACAAGCATAGCGCTTCGAGTAGCGCTTCGAATGCCCCAAATATGCAACGATAAATAATGAATAAATAATGAGTAAAGAATAAATGAATAAATAAATGAATAAATGAATGAGTGAATGAATAAATAAATAATGAATAATGAATAGGAATTAATAAGCACATGAAGCCCATGAATAGAATAGAGGAGCCCATACATTCAATAACAGCTGTCATAATAAGCATACTAAACATACTAAACATACTAAAACTGGTTAAACCAAATCACAAATACAACGGGAAATAAATATATATATGCATCTAATGCATCTACAGTATTGCCACGAAGTAAGCAAGTGGCTCGGGGCCGAACCGTTGCTTATTTCGAGGGAGGTAGCTATTCGGCTTGACTTTGTTCTCGAAACGGGACGATACAGAACGCGAGAAACGAGTGAGAGATCCGAGGTAGCGGCAAATCATATAGTGATCGGCCGAGCAGCGATGTTATTTTTTGAACAAGGATAGAAAGCATTATATACAATATGTTCCATCCTTCTTCTACTAACCGATGTCACTGCTCAGTCGAGCGTGAAATTTATTACCCTAAACATCGGCTTCGCGCTTTCATGGACCTCTCACTCATTTCTCGTACCTCTCACTTTGCGGGCGACTTCAAACAAAGAAGAGGGGATAGCGACTTGCTTATTTCGAAGTCGAGACCACTTGCTTATTACGAGGCAATACTGTAATGCAATAGAGCAGTTAATGAATAGTTAACAGTAAAAGAAACAGTAAGCAATATGAGAACGTGAGAAACTGTGAAGTAAACATAAGTAGTATTGCACGCAAGCAGGCAAGCGAGCATATGTGAACTTGACATAAGCAAATGACCAACAAAACCTCCAAAACCTAAAACGTCAAACATACATACATACAGTCGAGCAGCCAAATAGCAGAGGAGGAATATTTAACATTCAATACTAGCGCACAATATAATCACCTAAAATTAAACTTAAACTCAATTAAACACCTGAACTAGGATCTTCCTAGTAGAGGAAAAGTTTTTAATTTTGCGCCGCCTCCGAAAACTTTGAACTATATTTAGTATCCTATTTAACGATTAAGTAGATTGTATTAATAGCTGAGGAATACAGATATCAATGAAATAGAAATTATTTTATACTTTTTAGTGCATTTTTTTATACTTTTTTGTGCATTTCGAAGTCGGATTTGTTTTTTGTTAAAAATTATTTTATTTCACACATTTTAGTGGAATTAGAGAAACGAACAATATTTGCAGGATGCCTTAAGGTTATATTTCGTTCTTAATGGTTAAGTAAGGATCAAGTACTGGTAGTTGATAAAAATAAAAAAAGCAGAATAACGAATAACATGTTTCTAAATCAGTTTAACTCAATTATTTATTATTACTTAATAGAAACATAAATTGACGTAATTGCCCCTTCCCCTTCCCCTTCCGCCCCTTCCTCCTATTCCCCACCTCCCCTTCCTTGACCCCCCCGGTACCCCCGCAGACGCCGCGATCTGCCCGCCGCTACTCCTCTTTCTGCAATATATAAAAATTGAATTTAGTAGATATGTATTTTTTTTAAATTAAAATACTATTATTATAAATAGTTGCCCTTACATAGAACAACAAAGTTGTTCTGATAAGGGCAATATTGTATTCCTCTGTACGAGGCAATAATTGATAGTATAAAAAAGAATCTGTAATACATACTTCGCGGTGGCTTCGCCTCCTCCTGCTTTGCATCCATCTCTTGCACCTGAGGGAGGGGCTCCTCCCTCAGTTGCTGCAACTGTGGTTGCTGTTGCTCCTGCAGCTGCTGCTGCAGCAGCTGCATCTGACGCTGATGGTGTTCTTGCTGCTGCTGCAGCAGCAGCTGAATGTCTCTGAACATTTGTTGATCTGATAGAGAAAAAAAAAGAAATATATATATATATATATACTGTAGGCATGTTTCTGAATTATGCACTACATACATTTTGCACAACTTCTTTCAATTTTTTCTTGTACTCTTTATTTGCCATTATTAAAGTTGAAATAATACTTACAATTGTTCTCTGATTCGGCCATCTTTTAATTTTAAAAAATTTTTTTATTATTTCGGGGTTAATCTGAAACAGAAATATATAGATGTGATGTTTGCAATAAAAAAAAGGTATAAGTAATAACAGTTATATTAATATTAATTAATGACTAGCGGTGGAATGTTATCGATTACAGTGACATAGTGTTAATAGAAGTTAGTATGTAGTTGTATAGAACGAAAGTTACACGAACGGCGACAAGACCGTGTATATCGAAACACCTCTATACTTTTTAAAGTGTATCAGGATAACTAACATTCAATATGTACTTCTTGTATACTTTTATTATTATATTCACTGAATACGAATCCGGAAACTATTTTTCACCAGTGACTAAAATTTTTCATTATTTTAATTGCGAAATATATAATAAAATATTATCAACTACGTATGTTTAAACATTGATAAAAATGATAAAAATGACATTCGAAATGTAGCAGTACTCAAATAATAATTTTTTTTTTAATTAAAGTTGTAGAAGAAATTCTAATTATATGCATGTGCGATTTCATACCAAGTTTACTGTCGACTAGTATAAATTAATAAAATTATTCGTTTGTTCCCCCATTTAATTTCGTTCATTGTTTAACACCCGAACAACGTTTCTATAGCAATAAATGGTTCCTACATTCGTATTCAGCGCACATTCAACCGTTAGAAAGCAATATTGAATATGAACATGTTAAATAGAAATAAAGGGTTTTATTGATAATGATAATAAAAAAAAGGAAATATCTATTCATATTTGTTAACATATTTGTATTACTTTTTTATTTATTATAATAATTGTAATAAAAATTTGTTAACAATTCAAAATCTAAAGTTAAATAATGAAAATAATAAGTTATTCTTTGATGTAATAAAACTAGTTTTGTTCAAAGTGACTATAATAATACACCAACTAAATGAACCGTACCACCAGCCATTAAGAAATATTAATATATATTATTATATACAACGTAGACAGAAATGAAACATTGCACGTTTCGTACTTACCACTTGTTCGAATCGCTGTTCGTATGAAACTGAGCAGGAATCTCTGACTTCCAAAGGGAGAGAGTTGGTGGGGCACATTCCAGGATCGCACAAATTATTCTCTATGTTTACATTCCTGTTGGTATGTGCGTAGTAGTTTATATTGAACGTAAATATTCATAAATATTCTATTCGCCACAAATGCGCAAAAACCAAACGGCGTATAGTCAATGATAGAAATATTCATACCCTCTTAATGTAGCCATGAAATGTAGAAAGTATAAGTACAGTAAGTGTAATAAATAAAAAGTGTCTAGTGAACGTTTAAAACAGAATACATACCTCATTTAAAATTGGACCAAATAACTGGAGGTTTTTTTTAATGAGAAGGTACAAATTTATTTATTCTGATACGTGCTTTTGTCGTTTAAAAAAATTACAATTTGTTGAAATTGTGAAAAAATTGATTTCTACTATTTTCTTTCACGATTTCAACAAATTCCAATTTTTTAAAACGACAAAAGCACATATCTTAGTAAATGAATGTGTATAACTTTACAAAAAACCACAAGTCATTTGGTCGAATTTTGAATGAGGTAATCTGTTTCAAGCGGTAACCGAACACTGTTTTATTACACTCAGTATACAACCTGTCGAAATACGAATTTTTCGATCCAACGCAATCTGTTGCAATGTACTTTTACAATCTGACTGTGGTAAAAAAGTTGAATATTAATCAGTTCGAAGAATAATGTAATAATTATAAAATTATACACAGGGCATTAAACAATCTTCATTTGAACCCAATGAAGAATTTATTGGCAATATTGAAAAATGTAATGTACATAAAAACAAAAACCTGTAAACAAAAAAATGAGCTTCGTGAAGCAAATAAGAGAACGTGAGATATAAAATCATAACGATATGAATATACGAATCAGTGCCAAGATGCATAAAACGACGCGTGGAAATGTAATTGAATATTAAGTAATGCAAATTTTAATTAAATTGCAAGTATTTGTAAATTCATGTTACATTAGATCCATTTAACATTGCCGTGAGTTTTGTACGAATATCGCATTGCTTTATTTTCCACTTATCGCACAATGTAACGGAATTCTACTATAAGTTTGCCTATTATTGCGATCGTCCTCACAATACAAATAAACATAGCTACAGCCCATAGACAGATCGCGTAGTCAGTTGAAACGAAAACCTGGCAACGTTAGGTGTTCAATTGATTGATACCTGTTGTAATAATTAATTGAATATTTTGAAAAGTGCTGCAAAGGTAGTCGTTTTAATTTCTATTATATTTTTTATAAAATCCAAAACCAACCGCGTCTGCTTGGAGCGACCAAATAACTGTTTGTAATAATAATAAAAATCAAACCAACCGCGTCTGCGTGGAGCGACCAATAATTGTTTTTATAAAACAAACCAACCGCGTCTGCTTGGAGCGACCAATAATTGTTTGTAAAAATTAAACAACCGCGTCTGCTTGGAGCGACCCATAATTGTTTGTAAAAACAAACCAACCGCGTCTGCTTGGAGCGACCAATAATTGTTTGTAATATAAAAAACAAACCAACCGCGTCTGCTTGGAGCGACCAATAATTGTTTGTAATATTAAAATAAAACAACCGCGTCTGCTTGGAACGACCAATAATTGTTTGTTATAATATAATAAAAAACAAACCAACCACGTTTGCTTGAAGCGATGGGTAGACCTACAAAACATGCATCCCGTATGAGGAAGTATCGTGCGAATGAATCAAACGACACCACGCAATTACGTCTGTACAAAAATTGCAAAAGGAATACAGAGAAACGATGTCATGAAACTATTAACGAACGCCATTTGAGATTATCTGCAATGCGAAAATATATGCGTTCAAAATTATTGCGTGAAACGATAGAGGAGAAGATACGTCGCCTAACCATAATTTATAATCGTTTAAGGAACGAATCTGTCGAAGAACGATCACGTAGATTGAGATTAATCCATAGACGCTTAGTGAACGAATCTGCTGAGAAACGATCACGTAGGCTGAGATTAATCCATAGACGTTTAGCAAACGAATCTGCTGAAAAACGATCACGTAGATTGAGATTAATCCACAAACGTTTAGCGAACGAATCTGCTGAGGAACGATCACGTAGATTGAGATTAATCCACAGGCGTTTAGCAAACGAATCTGCTGAGAAACGATCGCGTAGGCTGAGATTAATCCACAGGCGTTTATGCAATCAATGTATTGAAGAACGTTCACATCGTCTAATGCTCATTAAAAATCGTAATCGTGAAGTATTGTTAAGGGAAAATACCGGAACAAAAAATACACGTTTAAGAAATATGCGCGAAGTAGCTAAAAACCGACGGAAAGAACGTTTCCTCCAGGAAGACTACTTTGAATCGGCTATTAATATTTTTGCTGATGTACCGTGTGCAGTGTGTTGCAAGACTTTATATCCGCAACAACGTTACACTTTACACACGCAGCCTTTGTCTGGTCTAATTCCTGGAAATCTAATGGAATCAGAGAAGATAACAACATGTTCTCGTTGTCTAAATCATCTTAAAAAACACAAAGTTCCATCACAGGCATTTTGGAATAAAATGGAACTAATGTCTGTACCTCAGGAAATAGCAGATTTATCGGAAATCGAGAAACAAATGTTGTGCAGAATAGTGCCGTTTCTTAAAATTATGAAAATTCAGAATCGCTTCAGTCAGGATTGGTGCAAAGGTCAGGTAGTCCTATTTGCTCGCGATGTGTTCGAAGTAGCCGAGCAACTTCCAGTCCAATTAAACCAAACCGGTATAATGATTGTAGTTGAAAGTTACGAAAATTTGGAGCGACAGCGACAATTAAAAATTGATGTCGGAAAGCTTCGGGTAGCCTTACAATGGCTATTACAAAATAATGCTTTGTACAAAGACGTACAACCATGTTTTTCAAACATTACCAGTAATATTTTCGAAATAGCTCATGTCATTGAACAGCCGGCTATTGTAACAGAGGGAATTGAAGTTGCACAAAGAAATACTGAACTAAACAGTAGATTTGTAGACGTTGGTCGAAATGTAGCTATTTTACGAGGCACGTTTCATCAAGCTAGCGATCGCTTCGGTATCGAATCTCGTGGTAAGCAATGTACTGGCATAGCTGCAGTTGCATGTGTTGCGTTTCATTCCCTAGATCCTAGTACGTGGTGTACTAGTGATGTCGATTATGTGGTTATAATAGGAGATAAATATTATCGTGATTGCATTGAAGCGCGAAGTATTCCTAACCCCAACGAAATCAATGTAGACTATTTAGCCGCAACTGAATTATTGCCACACGTAACATATAATAATAGGCGAGTCAATATCAACGTTGACTATGAAATGTCGGTAAATGGTCACATTGATATTGATAACGGTGTTGATGGATTTCCAAATTTAAAAAATGGTTTGATTACATTTTTTCAACGGTATATGTACGGAATTCTTACCGCGAATCTTACATCAATAGCTGTATCATGTAGCAACCAATCGGGGACCACCTGCTATTGGTTGTTTGATTCCCATGCAAGAGGTCCAAAAGGATATAAAGCACCGTTACGGGGCGCCTCATGCTGTATGAAATTTACTACTATTGATGCTTTACACGCCACCTTGCGTCGTAATTTGTATGCGAAAGATGGCAACAGTAATGTATTAAATATCTGCTCATTAACACCTGTAACAATTGCATCCGAGAGAAATAGATCTTCACTGATAGAAAGAATGCAACATCAATCGGTTGCGACCCCACGAAATGAATCCAACGGAACACGAATTATTTTCGAAACAAGCATGCTACGTTCGATTGACGAAGGTGTTTCCAACATCGATAATATCGTCTGTATCAACAATAATAATAATAATAATAATAATAACGCCGAAAATGACCCGATACAACTGGCTAATATACATAGAAAAACAGCGCTTCCTTTGAACCTAGAGAGGGAGAGAAGAATTGAAGAACTGTGTTGGTACTTCCTGTTTCCAGATGGAAAAAATGGATTCAGAGAGCATCGTGACATCCCAATAACACCATTAGGTTACTTCCAAGCACGTATTCTGAGCAATGACAAACGGTTCCAACGAACAGATTATCTGTTCTTCGCATTATCTGTGGTTGAATATTACCGCGCAAAAGCTAGCATTTCAGTGTCATGTAGAATGCGCCAAGGTGAATATACTCCAGAGGGATTAGTAGACTGGAAACGATGCTGTTCGGAATTAATCGCCATGGTCCGAAGTCTTGGACCGCCCACATGGTTTGCTACGTTCTCTTGTAATGATCTGAATTGGCCAGATATGTTGAAGGCGTTACTACTATCCGAAGGTCAATCAACGACCGAACTTGAAAACCTAACGTTTGCAGATCGACTACAATTGGTTCAGAGACACCCGGTAGTTATCGCAAGACAATTTACGTTACGCGTAAACGCGTTAATGCAGTATATAAAAAACTCGCAATGCTTAGGCGGCGTTGTTACCGATTTTTGGTATAGAATTGAATTTCAAAGTAGGGGAAGTCCACATTTGCACATGCTTATTTGGTGCGCAAACGTACCTGATTTCCTTACCAACGAAGGCCAAAATGTTATTGAGAAAACTGTATCTTGTTCATTATTGGACGTCGAAAATCACGATATGAACGATATAGTTCAAAAAGTCCAAATTCATAAACATTCTCATACATGTTACAAAGATCGTAATAATCGTTCTTGTCGATTTGGATTCCCCAGACCGATAAGTGAAAGAACGATGTGCTTAGGCCCAGATGACACACTTGCCAACAACGGGCGTTTCTGCGTACTTAAAAGAACCGCAAATGAAGTTATGGTGAATAATTACAACCCAACTCTTTTAAAGCTTTGGAAAGCAAACATGGATATTCAACCATGCGGAAATGTTACAGCCGTCGCATATTATATTGCTAAATACGCAAGTAAATGCGAGCCGCAGGACACAGGAAATATTATTAAAGAAGTCGTTTTACGAGCGAAACGCCGAAACGATACCATCCGAAATCAATTATTTTCGGCATCTATGGCAATTCTATCTCAACGTATGGTCAATGCTGTAGAATATGCTTATCGATTATGCCATCTACCTCTTAAAATGAGCTCGCGAAAAGCTGTATTTATAAACAGCTGTCGGCCTGAGCAGAGATATAGAATTCTGCGATTTGAAGAAAATGGAACATCATTTTTCAATAACGTATTCGATCGTTACGTAAAGAGGCCAGACAACCTAGAGAACTTGAGTTTACCCGAATTTGCTGTCCGATATGAAACAGTTTCAAGTGATATATGGACAGAAGAGGATGGCGACGCAGAACTTAGAACTGACGATGAAGAAATTTCGCGATCGAAGTTTATAAAATTGAAGGACAATACCCGAATGCGAATAAGAAATAAACCAGCTGTACTCCGCCACCGATATTATACCCTGAACAGTGATAGAGAAGGATACTTCTACAACTTAATAGTGTGTCACATTCGATTTCGTGATGAAAGTACACTTATGTCCGAAAACGAATCTTCGGAACAATGTTTTCTTCGACGGCAACACGAGTTGAAACCTATGTTGGGTAACGCAACCGTCGAACAATTCACTCACGCAGAGCAAATTATTGAAGCGGCGCTCGCCCAAGCTGTTGCTTTGAATGTTGTAGATCAAGAAGAAACTAATGAACATTTAAGAGATCCAGTCGGAATTCATGCCGACGAAACAATATATTATGATCAAGGTGATTTATATGAAGATCAGCAGCAAGAAACAATTGCAATGCCAGAAGACGTGTTCCTTAATAGTATTCGAAGTCTTAATATTCAACAGAAAGACTTATTAAAATCAGTTTCCGCAGTAATTGAGAAAGATATTAAAAAAAATGATGATGAAAATCCGGAACAAATGCTACTTTTTATTACCGGAGGAGCTGGTAGTGGCAAATCGTTTATTTTAAAATTACTTGTTCAACACGTTAAACGCTGCTATAATCCTACAGTTGATATGATGATAAAACCATCTTTCATCGAAGTAGCTTCTTTGACTGGCGTCGCTGCCCGTCAAATATTCGGAAAAACTCTGCATTCCTTGTTCTCGTTGCCTATTGAAAAAGGCCTACTGCCATGACCTATCGACGACTGACAGGACAGAGGCTCGAACAGGAGAGACGAAAGTGGCGTCATACAAGGTGGTTGATTATCGACGAGATATCAATGGTATCTTATGAGAATTTGCGAATAATTCATTTAAGATTGCAAGAATTCAAAACAAATGATAAACTATTTGGTGGCGTAAATGTACTTCTCTTTGGCGATATCATGCAGTTGCTCCCAATAAAAGGACACTGGTGTTTTGTACAGCCACATTGGTGTACTGCAGAAATTAATTTATGGCATCAATTTTCATTCTGCGAACTCACCATTAATATGCGACAAAGAGATGACGTTGAGTTTATCGATTTATTGAATAACCTTCGGTTTGGGGAAGTGACAACTTCTCAACTGGAAATATTATGCGAACGAAGAAGGGTTCCTCTAACGTTGAAAAGCGTTGGGAGTGAAAAAATGCAAAATGTTCTTATAACGGGACCAATCGGGAGACATACTCTACCAGATGCAAAAGGTTTCGTTCTGATTGGTCCATCGGGGTAATCGGTGAACATACATAAAAAAAAAAAAAAAAATATATATATACACATCGAATTGAGTATCCTCCTCCTTTTCGAAGTCGGATAAAAATGTAACATAATCCTAGTCTATTTGCAGGAAGCCCTAACGCCAGCCAATGGAAGTGGAGGTAGAGTGTAATTAACGGATAACAGGGGAAGAGAATACCCATCTGATATAATATGGGGAGCACATGAGACCTAAATCGGCATAAACAATAAGGCAGATCAAACAATTAAAATAGTTATAAATTGAGTAGATTAGATTGTTACTGGATTATAATACCGCTCCGATAAGTATGGTATTAATATTAATACTGATACAGGTAAGTCGATGCAATACAGCGCGTGGTGAAAACTAATCAATAATAAACAATCAATAATAAACCCCACATACAACCATATTACTACTAAATCATAATATAAAGGTACAAGAAAACTAAACTACACTACAATAGATCAAAATTACTATGAACATATGTGTATATATAATATGTAACGAAAACGCTCCAAATATAATCAATTTAATAAGTATACCGATGTAGATAATTAATTAAACTCCTCATACCATAGTCAGTTTAAATGATGCAGTTCCATTAAACCCCCTTTAATACCAATTAATAGAAAAGGCATATAGGTGCTAAACCAAGCCAGACACTCCTATAAGAAAGTCATATGAGATCCACGGTGAAGAAATTCAAAGAATTTAAGGAACCATAACGCATATATGTATGTATAGAAAACCATAAAGACATTGTATCATGCAGGACGGATTACCGCAGCGTATGCCTCCCTGAGCACCAGCCGTATTAACCAATACTGAACTAACACTTTCCAAATCAGAATCAAAATCAGAATCAGAATTGTAATTAAGAAAGGGTAATTAATGTACAAAAGATTGCATAAAGTACCGTAAGTATTCAAAATACACAGATTCACAACTGTCACAGCTGCACTGGAATTGAATTAAACATAGTATGCGAACCATTATCCTGAGGGCGGGTACGAAGAGCTACAAAAGAGCAATGAATAATATTATAGGAACATGGAACGTAAAACGTAACACTCAATTGAAGAAGAAGTCACTGAAACATGTCAAGTGACCAAGAATAAAAATAAGAAAAGAATAAGGATAGTGAATAGTGAACGGCGAACAATAAACCAATGTCGTTACACGTCATTAATATCTAAATTGCTAAAGGATATATAATACATCTTATAGTCTACAATTAATTGACAATGCCCGGGAGTCCAAACAACCCCCGAAAGCTTAGAAACAATGCATGATACTACAAGAGGAACTAAGGAGCTAAGAACTAAGAATCAAGAAACCAGAATCAGTTAATCAAACCCACCCTTAAAATATGCAAAGGGATTATAAACGCAGTATACGCATATGATATCCAATCCATCCAATCCAGATAGACTCTTCTAAATTCCATAATACAAGACCCATTAAACTAAGTCACATAAATATAACTGTAAATATAATCGTATATATAATCATCACAGATATAACCATAGCTATAATCACAGCTGGTAAAATAAAGCAGACACCTATTAATAATCTGTATCAAGTAATTTAATTCAATGCAATTCGATATGCCATATGGTCACAGATTGAACGCAGGCTGAACGCAATTGAACGTAGATTGAACGTAGCTTGGATGTAATAACATTAATAACATAAATAAAATAATACAATATGATCATGGTATAATACAATACAATAACAATACTATAATACAATATTATAACATAATATAATATAACATAATACAGCATATAATATATGATAGTAAGTAATATAAATGCACCGAATGCATAAAATGCACAAAACGGAGCTAATGATACCACATTAACAAATACTCTGCAATTACACTATAATACAATACCTCCGAGCGTAGCACATTAGTACGCGCACTGTCACAGCAATCACATCCGCACGAATAAATTCAAAATTTAAATTAGAAAATTCAAAATTCAATAATTTCAATAAATTCAATTCAATTAATTAATTAATTCAGTTCAACTGACACTTATCACTTAACACTTCGTATCACATCACATCATAGATGACCGATGACCATGTCAACGTCAACTAACATAGGAAACCGGGCGAAGTAAAATAAAGAGCGCGACCATAAACCATAAAGAACATAGATACCTAGTGTTCGAATTCCCTAGTCCATGCCATAATGATTATCGACCATCATATTAACCACCAAATCATCAAATTAATCAACTAATTATACAGAATATATAAACGTTCAAAAGCGAAAAGCGGAAATAAAAGCGAAAATACTTCAACAACTTTCAATAAATCACCGAGATGAAAACCAGAAGTAAAGCACCTACGAAAGATAACGATAGCAAAACGCATCGTAATAAGTAAAGCATGCAATACTGCCCGAAGATAAGCCGTAAAGCTATCCCTAGTCGGTAACCAACCGCAGCACCAGAGATATTACCAACCGCAAATATTCCATCCACCACAAAATACTCGGCCGCTCGCTCCGTAACGGTTCCGTAACGGTTATCCACAGACCAATTATCTGCCGCGCAGCAATTACCTACCGCGCGCCAGTTACCCGGTACACACAGTTATCGACTGCAAAATCATCCATCGTGCAGCCGCGCAATCGTAGGAACCCATACTTACCATCAAACTTATCATAAAAGATAAGTCTGATATAGAGTACTTTCACGAAGGTATAAAGCACACGAACATCAAATCAAGCTTCCAGTCATATCAAGATGGAGGATAAATCAGGTAGTAAAATCAATACTACGGTTATTTATTATATATAAATAAGAATCATACGTTTGTAATCGGGTGGAATGAAAGAAATATAAATTACATATAAATTACAAATTACAAACAATAAGGAAAAATAAAATGAAATCAAATGAATCAACCCGAATAAGATCCACAGATTGCGCAGATTGCAGGACACACTGTATTATTACATATCGCGCCGCAGAAAGCAGATTATACAAAACAACAGGACAACAGAATCAACGGAATCAGAAATCGCCACAGAACGAAGGGCCGAATAAATAAATAGAATAAAACTTTTAACTTAGACAAAATCAACCAGTAAAGTCAAACAACGTCAACAACGCATGCGATCAGGAAAGTCCCGTGAGCCCAATAAAAACAACTCTCGGTCAAATAATATTAGTTAGTAAAATAAAATAATAAATCAATGAAACTAGAATAAATCATGGTAACAGGCAACTAGCAGAAATGAAATATGAAGCAGAAATGAATCAATAAATCAAGAAAAATCGAATCAGATCAATGTATAGCTTTAATCAATCAACATCAAAATGAAAGAATGAATGAATAATAAATAAATGAATGTACGTAAACTGAATGCAGGTAAAACAGCTAAGGATATTCACAAATTGGGAACTACAGAAAGTGTGTAACGCGCAACATACGTAACCAACATAACCGACATACATAGCCGACATAATGTAATGTAATGTAATGAAATGTAATATAATGTAAAATAATAAATACAGCAAATGAGTTATATTCCAACTAAATATAACCGTAGGCCTTATTGGCTCAATCCTCTCTACTTTATAAATCATAGATTATACGGTTATAAGTCATAGTGTTCGAAAATGCGTTGATTTCAACCGACGCCACACGAACCGCGGCAGCACTCTTCAGCGCGACCGGCAGCCACCTTGGATGCCGGTCAGGCTGACCAACCACCGAGCTTGACGTCACCGGGAAGAATCCAACGGCTCTTGCTACGACGAAGCCGGTGGTTCGGCCATTACGGTTTTGTATCGTTATGGTAAACACGTGCAGTACTGATTCCAAAAATTTCTAGTGCAATTAACGAATTTCGATTCTAAAGAACTCAGCATCGCAACGCGAATTCTGTGCCGACGGCCAACGCGAACTCGCGGTTAATCTAGTTCGTGCAAATCCACGAAATTAGTAGAATTTCGTGGTGACCACGTGTTGGTTCAACACGTGGTTTTAATACAGCGCAATCTCAATCGCAAATTCTCCGCGACGCGGGTGAATCTTCACGATCTACGATCATCATAAATTCGTGCAACGCACAATTTATAGTAAATACTGTACATAGTGTATTTGTGCCTGTAAATATACATTGTTTGTTTTGTGCAATCTCAAGTGCATTCATTTTCAATTGCCGTCTCACTGCCGATCCTACATTCCGAACCGGTTCTCAATCGCAAGCTCAAGACCTCCTTACAATCTCGAACACTTTCGAACACATAGATTGCAAAAGAAATAAAAATTTACACCGAAAGATGTATAAGGATAAATCAAGGCACGCCTCGCAAGCGTCCAAGTTTCCGCCACGCGCGCAAATCCGGCCGTAAATAAACAGGCTTGTATGCACTCTCGTACAGGGACTTTCCAACAACCAGGCAACTGGGCAGCATGCATCGATTCAGAGAAAAGAAGAGACATCCATATTGGGGCCTTGCAAGACAACACAATCGGCCAGCGTCGTCGCTCCAAACGACAATAAACAGCCGTTCAAAACGAACGTCTTACCGATTAGGTAAGGAAGAAGAAACACTGTGGCCCCTTTCTTTGAGGTAATTCTGCACTATTGTAAGCTGTATTCACTATTCGGAGCTGTAAATGCCACTTCGAGCGCAGCTGTGCAGAAGAAGAGCAAGAAGAAGAAGAAATAGCTCGCAATATGTGCGTGACGCCCCTTTCCTTCAGGTAAATCTGCAAATATGTCGGAAGCGGTGCCAGCTATGGCAAAATGTTCGGCGACTTTTTTTGTAGGAAATTAAATTTCCTACTATTTATGTGCGACGACAGCCGCGGATCGACGTCGCGCATCGCGGGCCCCACCACGGCGGCATCCCCACTCCCGTGCGATTAGACTATAAGTAGGACCGATCGATGCGTTGATCGATGAGTTGCCTCGGGGCTTCGGCCTCCCAGGAGTTCCGGACCGGAGCAACAGAGCTCTCGACGCCATGGGTTTCCTGGCGAAGAGATCTCTGGCCAACGGGCCGTAGCATTGCACTACGCTACGACCTGGCAGCTCCTATAGGTCCAGCGGCCGTAGGCGCCTAGCCTCGTCAGTCCCGTGGTTGACCCGGGGTGACCAAGCTAGTGCGCGTTCATAATCTCTGCTGGTGCTTCCGCGGGGATTACGAACGCTACCCTAAACGGCACCGTATTCTGCCTTTGGCAGCCGATTCCGTCCAGCTTCGCGGCGCTTCCCAGGCTGGCCAGGATTGGTCGTCGTCTCGTTCGCTGCTCGGTTCTACCTCGGCGTACGAGAAGGCGAGCCAGGTGAGGCAAACGGGCAACAACTCCACCGCAGCGCGAAACACCGCAGCGCGATTCAATAAAACACCGTCGACCCAATCGGGTCTTTCCTTTTCCCGACTTTCTCGGCACTCGACAGTGCCTCGTCGCTTTCGCTGATTTGTTCGCGTTCGCGCTCTGCTTGCGCCCGCGCTCCGCGTACACCAGCGTGCGTGTTCGTTAGCTATAAGGCGGTAGCGACCGCAGTAGCATTAAGAGCGGTAGGTTTAAGATCCGCGTAACTTCTGTGACGGACCGGGTTCCGACCGTAGTATGTAAGACCTGTACTCTAGTCTTAAGGAAAGCGGCTCCATTCGTCTAACCAGCATCCTGTCTTATGATTGTAGTATCCGAGGCGGGAGACCACCGCCCGGCGTCCAGCGCGGCGAGACTAGGACCGCCGCACTGGGTCACCGTAGTCATCTCTAGTTTTCTTGAATAAACATATATTTCTCTACTTAAACCTGTTTCGTTATTTACCGACATGTTCCCTTGCGAACCCTGGCACGGGGAAACCGACCGCGGTGCGCAACGCCGTGCGCACCGAACCGACCGATCCCGTTACATATGTTCTACGACATTTTTTGATCAGATGCGTAGATTTCGAGATATATCGAGATGTTTAAAAGTTCCGAAGCCGCACCAATGTTATAAGAATGAAGAAACACTGTGGCCCCTTTCTTTGAGGTAACTCTGCACTATTCTAAGCTGCATTCACTATTCCGAGCTGTCAATGCCTCTTCCAGCGCAGCTGTGCAGAAGAAGAACAAGAGGAAGAAGAAATATCTCGGAATATGTGCGTGATGCCGCTTTCCTTGAGGTAAATCTGCAAATATCTCGGAAACGGTGCGAGCTATGGCAAAATGTTAAGAAACCTTTTTTGTAGGAAATTAAATTGCCTCCTATTTATGTACTATGACATTTTTTGATCAGATGCGTAGTTCGTAGTTAGAAGAAAGGGGCTACAGTGTTTCTTCATCCTTATAATGTTGGTGCGGCTTCGGAACTTTTAAATATCTCGATATATCTCGAAAACTACGCATCTGATCAAGAAATGTCATAGAACATAAATAGTAGGAAATATCATTATTACCATATCTGCATTGATATGTAATATACATTAAATAACAATATCATTATTACTATGTCTTCATCAGATATAATGTAATATATTGACGCCTTCCTACAGATCAATGTACATTTAATAACAATATAATTATTACTATATCTGCGTTAGATATGTAATATACATTTATTAACAATATCATTACTACTCTATCTTCATTAGATACAATGTAATAAAATCAAATCAATTTGCAGCACTGCAAAGCGGCCATGGACCTGCTCCGTTGGCGACTTGCGGCGCAGCACACAGATATACATAAATACACGGATATAGCCCTGATACAAGAGCCCTGGTTAATCCAAGGGCAAGTAGGGGGGCTAGATATGAAACAAGGCTTCATCTTCCATGGAGACCTGGAGACTGGACCCAGGGCATGCGTGTACGCGAAAAGAGGGCTCGGGGCAACGAAACTGGCAGAATTCTGCACAAGAGACCAAGCAGCAGTCCTACTCCGAGCGGGGGTGGGAGGTAGCAGGGCGAACCTGGTGGTTTGCTCGACTTACCAGCCCTATGACTCTGAGGGGCCCCCGCCAACGATGGAACTCAGAGAGCTGGCGGACTACTGCAAGGTCAACGGGCTGCAACTAGTGATTTGGTGCGACGCAAATGCTCACCATATCGTCTGGGGCAGCAGCAATATAAACAAAAGAGGCGAGGCATTATTAGAATACCTCGCTACCACGGATCTGGAGATTCTAAACAGAGGCTCCAGTCCAACGTTTGTCACCTCCCGGCGACAGGAGGTGCTTGACATCACGCTGGGCTCCGCAAAGGCAGCCCAAGCCATACAAGATTGGCGTGTGGAAGATGAGGCTACGCTATCTGACTACAGGCTAATCACTTTCAAGTTAAAGACGAATGCAGACCTAAGGGCCTCGGAAACATACAGGAACCCCTGGGCCACCTGCTGGCCTCAATACCGTGAGAGCCTAGAGGGAGACCTCAGGGGGCACTGCGTGATACCGAGGACCACGAAGGGGATCGAGATGGAGGTCGCAAGACTGCAGACCTCAATCATCGGCTCCTACGAAAGATCATGCCCGTTAAAACAAAGGAAAGAAAGCAAAAGGGTTCCCTGGTGGAACAATGAACTGAATAAGCTCAGAGCCAGGGCCCGGAAGCTTCTGAACAAGGCGATGAAGGCAAATACCGTAGAAGCCTGGGACTCGTATAAAGAGGTCCAGAAAGCCTACAAAAAAACGATCAGAGTATCCAAAAGAAGGACCTGGAAAAACTTCTGCCAAGAAACCGAGGCCCTACCGCTGGTAGCTCGGCTTCGCAAGGTATTTGTATCCGGGCCTCCACAAAAACCGGAAGGTCTAAAAGTTCCCAATGGAGGAGTCACAGTTGACTCCCTGCAGTCGTTGAGGCACCTTGTGGAGACGCACTTCCCAGGCTCGGAACTGATACCGGAGGAACTGTTCCAGAAGCAACAGGCACCTCTCAGGAACAGCGCACGGGACTGGGAACTGGCCTCAAAGGTGGTCACGATAGACAGATTAAGATGGGCTATAAACTCGTTTAGTAGGTACAAAAGCCCGGGTGTAGACGGGATCTTCCCGGCTCTTCTTCAGGAAGCCGGAGAGGACCTGTTGAGGCAGCTATGTAAGATATACAGAGCATCCCTGGCACTGGGATATGTACCGCTTCAATGGAGAATAGCCAGGGTGGTCTTCCTGCCTAAACCAGGCAGAAGTGGCTACGATACGGCGAAATTCTTCAGGCCAATCAGCCTAACATCCTTTCTACTAAAAACTTTAGAAAGGCTGGCTGATAGACACATCAGAGAGCATGCACTGGCAGAAAGGCCAATACACGCCTCCCAGCATGCGTACCAGTCGGGCAAATCCGTGGGGACGGCGCTCCACCATCTTGTAAGGGAGGTGGAAGAGGCCCTATCCCAGGGGGAGTCCGTCGTGAGTATTTTCATAGACATAGAAGGGGCTTTCGACAGCACATCTTTCGATGTGATGAATGAAGCAGCAAGAAGCTTCGGGATTGACGACAGTCTGGTCACCTGGATCGACAATATGCTAGGAACCAGGACCATAATAACCTCCTCGGATGGGTCTTCGTTGAGGGCACGCATCGCAAGGGGTTGCCCGCAGGGGGGGAGTCCTGTCTCCCCTGCTGTGGACCCTTGTGGTAGACGGGCTACTCCGCAGGCTCAGCGAGGAAGGTTTTCTGATGATAGGGTATGCGGATGACATCTGCATATTGGTTAGAAGCAGACACCCGCACTATATAGCGAGAAGACTGCAAAAAGCACTCATACTCGTGCAAAAATGGTGCCTATCCCATAAACTCATGGTAAACCCTACCAAGACAGAGATGGTACTATTCTCGAGGAAAAGACGCTTTGAATTCAAGGCCCCCTCACTGTTCGGGGTGGAGATTAGTCTATCCATCTCAGCGAAATATCTAGGGGTCACCCTAGATATGAAGCTAAATTGGAAACTCCACATCGGAAAGCAGGCACAAAAGGCAATCGCAACTTACTGGGCCTGCAGGAGGATGTTTGGAACTACGTAGGGACTAAAACCAAGAATGGTCAGGTGGATATACACCGCAATCTTGGTACCCCAAGTAACATATGCCTCTGTTGTATGGTGGATCTCTATGAAGAAACAATGCAACAGGAGGCACCTGGAGAAGATCCACCGCCTAGCATTGCTCGGGATGACTGGGGCTTTCCGCACCACACCGACAATGGCAATGGGGACACTCATGGACCTGGCACCACCACATATCATGGTAGAAGCAGGAGCCAAGAGCACAGCCATAAAACTATTCTTAGCAGGCAAATGGAAGATGGCTTCAACGGGCCACGCGTCTATCCTTAGGGAATTCAGGGAACCAGGAGAGGCCTTAACTCTAGGAGGAGACGCGTGCGACCCGACATACCATTTTAAAAACAGCTTCCGGGTAAACATCCCATGCAAGGAAGCGTGGGAAGTAAACCGGGAGGAACTCCTCACTCCGGGAGGGCTGATCTGGTATACGGACGGCTCCAAAACCAAGACGGGTACCGGAGCAGGAATATGGGGGGAGAGGCCCAGGGCAGAGATAGCAATGTCCCTGGACCCGCACGTATCCATCCTTCAAGCGGAAGTGTTTGCCATATGGGCATGTGCCAAGCTGTGCTTGGAACGGAACTATAGGGACAAGCACATCTACATCTGTAGTGACAGTAAGGCTGCGCTTGGATCCATACGTGCTACGATAGTGCGATCCATGCTGATACAAGACTGCACGGACATGTTGGAACGGCTGGCTAATAACAACAACCGCGTCAACCTAATCTGGGTACCTGGGTATGCAGGTATCCCGGGAAACGAGAAGGCGAATATGCTGGCAAGGGAAGAAGGCCCAGCCCAGACACAGCATACCGCATAGGTGTCTATAGACGGACGGCAAAGGAGACGGTGAGGGAGTGGGCGTGTACCCAAACCTACCTGACCTGGAACAGTACTCAGGGAATGAGACACACTAAGGCCATGTTCAAAGGGCCATCGTCAAGGCTAGGCAAGACTGTGATTCGCCTAGACAGAAACCAATTGCGTTTGCTCGTGGGGCTCATTACTGGGCACTGGTATACGAGCAAACACTTTATGCACCTAGGAACCGGCAACGAACCAAGGTGCCCCAGATATGGAGAGGAGGACGAGACTCCTATCCACCTGATATGGCGTTGTTGAGGACTGGAGGCCCTAAGGCGATCCTGTTTTGGGGCTGTCACCCTTGACAACGCACGTATGGAGGACATTGGAGTGGGAAGGCTTCTGGGCTTTGCCAAAGAGGCCGGCCTACAAATACACCTCAATCTTAGTACAGCCCACAGGGGCTCGGGCACAATGGTCCCGGGAGGACTGAGTGCCCGGAAACTGCGCAGTAATAATAATAACTACATCTGCATTAGATATCTAATATACATTTAATAACAATATCATTATTAGTATATCTACATTAGATGTAATGGAATATACTGGTTCGTTACTACAGATCAATGTACATTTAATAACAATATCATTATTAGTATAGCTGCATTAGATATAATGTAATATACAGATACCTTCCTACAGATCAATGTACATTTAATAACAATATCATTATTGCAATATCTGCGTTAGATAATTAATATACATTCAATAACAATATCATTATAACTATGTCAGCATTAGATATGTAACATACGTTCAATACCAATATCATTATTACTATACCCCCATTAGATATAATGTAATATATTGATACCTTCGTACAGATCAATGTACATTTAATAACAATATTATTATCACTATATCTATATGAGATATAATGTAATATACTGACACCTTCCTACAGATCAATGTACATTTAGAAACAATACCATTATTACTATAGCTGCATTAGATATGTAATATACATTAAATAACAATATCATTATTACTGTATCTGCATTAGATATGTAATATACATTAAATAACAATATCATTATTACTGTATCTGCATTAGATATGTAATATACATTTAATAAAAATATCATTATTACTACATCTACATAAGAAATAATGTAATATACTGATTCCTTCATACAGATCAATGTACATTTAATAACAATATCATTATTACTATATCTATATTAGATACAATGTAATATACTGACTCCTTCATACAGATTAATGTACATTTAATAATAATATCATTATTACTATATCTGCATTAGATATGTAATATACATTTAATAGCAATATCATTATTACTATATCTACATTAGATATAATGTAATATACTGATACCTTCCGACAGATCTATGTACATTTGGTAACAATATCATTACTACTATATCTGCATTAGATATGTAATGTACATTATATAACAATATCATTATTACTATATCTTCATCAGATATAATGTAATATCTTGATGCCTTCCTACAGGTCAATGTACATTTAATAACAATATAATTATTACTATCTCTGCGTTAGATATGTAATATACATTTAATAACAATATTATTATTACTATATCTCCATTAGATATAATGTAAAATACTGATTCCCTCCTACAGATCAATGTACATTTATTAACAAGAGCATTATTACTACATCTGCATTAGATATGTAATATACATTTAATAACAATATCATTATTACTATATCTGCATTAGATATGTAATATACATTTAATAACAATATCATTATTACCATATCTGAATTAGATATGTAATATACATTGTATAACAATATCGTTATTACTATATCTACATTATATGCAATGTATTATACTGATACCTTCCTACAGATCTGTGGACATTTATAGAACTGTCACGTCCTGTGACGCATTCTTTAAAATTTCTATTTCGCCACCCAAACTCTTTAAGCCGCCATTTCGCGACCTAAATTCTTTAAACTTATATTTCGCTATACAGATTTTTTAAACTTACATTTCGCGATACAAATTCTTTGAACTTCTATTGCACCATCCAAATTCATCGCTCCGCAAAAATTCTGAGTGAGCAACTCAGCCGGGTTGTCGTACGGCAAGAACGCTGACGATCCGGACGAGGTGGTTCACCCGAATTGCCAAATCAAAAGTCGACCTCATTAATCAATATAT
>NW_025791079.1:0-44350 GCF_907164935.1 Osmia bicornis bicornis
CCCCTTTAATACCAATTAATAGAAAAGGCATATAGGTGCTAAACCAAGCCAGACACTCCTATAAGAAAGTCATATGAGATCCACGGTCAAGAAATTCAAAGAATTTAAGGAACCATAACGCATATATGTATGTATAGAAAACCATAAAGACATTGTATCATGCAGGACGGACTACCGCAGCGTATGCCTCCCTGAGCACCAGCCGTATTAACCAATCCTGAACTAACACTTTCCAAATCAGAATCAAAATCAGAATCAGAATTGTAATTAAGAAAGGGTAATTAATGTACAAAAGATTGCATAAAGTACCGTAAGTATTCAAAATACACAGATTCACAACTGTCACAGCTGCACTAGAATTGAATTAAACATAGTATGCGAACCATTATCCTGAGGGCGGGTACGAAGAGCTACAAAAGAGCAGTGAATAATATTATAGGAACATGGAACGTAAAACGTAACACTCAATTGAAGAAGAAGTCACTGAAACATGTCAAGTGACCAAGAATAAAAATAAGGAAAGAATAAGGATAGTGAACAGTGACCGGCGCACAATAAATCAATAAACCAATAAACCAATAAACCAATGTCGTTACACGTCATTCATATCTGAATTGCTGAAGGATATATGATACATCTTATAGTCTCCAATTAATTGACAAGGCCTGGGAGCCCAAACAACCCCCGAAAGCTTAGAAACAATGCATGATACTACAAGAAGAACTAAGGAGCTAAGAACTAAGAAACAAGAAACCAGAATCAGAATCAAACCCACCCTTAAAATATGCAAAGGGATTATAAACGCAATATACGCATATGATATAAACTCATTAATCCATCCAATCCAGATAGACTCTTCTAAATTCCATAATACAAGACCCATTAAACTAAGTCAAATAAATACAACCGCAAATATAATCGCATATATAATCATCACAGATATAACCATAGCTATAATCACAGCAGGTAAAATAAAGCAGGCACATATTAATAATCTGTATCAAGTAATTTAATTCAGTGCAATTCGATATGCCATATGCCATTGTTAATTACTCTGTACATTTACTTACTCAATTATAATAATATAATGGAATAGAAAGTTAGGAAGTTATATAATAATAATGCAATACAATATAATTTAATACAGAATACTGGTTAAGTACAGCCTAACATAGCTAACTAATATAGCTGAATAACTGGACACAATGCAAGGTCTAAAATAATAATATTATAATATAACATATAATATATTCAATGCCTAAAATGGTTACAGATTGAACGCAGGCTGAACGCAATTGAACGTAGATTGAACGTAGCTTGGATGTAATAACATTAATAACATAAATAAAATAATACAATATGATCATGGTAAAATACAATACAATAACAATACTATAATACAATATTATAACATAATACAGTATAACATAATATAATATAACATAATACAGCATATAATATATAATAATATGTAATATAAATGCACCGAATGCATAAAATGCACAAAACGGAGCGAATGATACCACATTAACAAATATACTGCAATTACACTACAATACAATACCTCCGAGCGTAGCACATTAGTACGCGCACTGTCACAGCAATCACATCCGCACGAATAAATTCAAAATTTAAATTAGAAAATTCAAAATTCACAAATATCAATAAATTCAATTCAATTAATTAATTAATTCAGTTCAATTGACACTTATCACTTAACACTTCGTATCACATCACATCATAGATGACCGATGACCATGTCAACCTCAACTAAGGTAGGAAACCGGGCGAAGTAAAATAAAGAGCGCGACCATAAACCATAAAGAACATAGATACCTAGTGTTCGAATTCCCTAGTCCATACCATAATGATTATCGACCATCAAATTAACCACCAAATCATCAAATTAATCAACTAATTATACAGAATATATAAACGTTCAAAAGCGAAAAGCGGAAATAAAAGCGAAAATACTTCAACAACTTTCAATAAATCACCGCGATGAAAACCAGAAGTAAGGTACCTACGAAAGATAACGATAGCAAAACGCATCGTAATAAGTAAAGCATGCAATACTGCCCGAAGATAAGCCGTAAAGCTATCCCTAGTCGGTAACCAGCCGCAGCACCAGAGATATTACCAACCGCAAATATTCCATCCACCACAAAATACTCGGCCGGTCGCTCCGTAACGGTTCCGTAACGGTTATCAACAGACCAATTATCTGCCGCGCAGCAATTACCTACCGCGCTCCAGTTACCCGGTACACAGAGTTATCGACTGCAAAACCATCCATCGTGCAGCCGCGCAATCGTAGGAACCCATACTTACCATCAAACTTATCATCAAAGATAAGTCTGATGTACAGTACTTTCACGAAGGTATAAAGCACACGAACATCAAATCAAGCTTCCAGACAGATCAAGATGGAGGATAAATCAGTTAGTAAAATTAATACTACGGTTATTTATTATATATAAATATGAATCATACGTTTGTAATAGGGTGGAATGAAATAAATATAAATTACATATAAATTACAAATCCCAAACAATAAGGAAAAATCAAATGAAATCAAATGAATCAACCCGAATAAGATCCACAGATTGCGCAGATTGCAGGACACACTGTATTACTACATATCGCGCTGCAGCAAACAGATTATACAAAACAACAGAACAACAGAATCAACGGAATCAGGAATCGCCACAGATGGAGGGCCGAATAAATAAATAGAATAAAACGTTTAACTTAGACAAAATCAACCAGTAAAGTCAAACAACGTCAACAACGCATGCGATCAGGAAAGTCCCGTGAGCCCAATAAAAACAACTCTCGGTCAAATAATATTAGTTAGTAAAATAAAATAATAAATCAATGAATCTAGAATAAATCATGGTAACAGGCAACTAGCAGAAATGAAATATGAAGCAGAAATGAATCAATAAATCAAGAAAAATCGAATCAGATCAATGTATAGCTTTAATCAATCAACATCAAAATGAAAGAATGAATGAATAATAAATGAATGAATGTACGTAAACTGAATGCAGGTAAAACAGCTAAGGATATTCACAAATTGGGAACTACAGAAAGTGTGTAACGCGCAACATACGTAACCAACATAACCGACATACATAGCCGACATAATGTAATGTAATGTAATGAAATGTAATATAATGTAAAATAATAAATACAGCAAATGAGTTATATTCCAACTAAATATAACCGTAGGCCTTATTGGCTCAATCCCCCCTACTTTATAAATTATAGATTATACGGTTATAAGTCATAGTGTTCGAAAATGCGTTGATTTCAACCGACGCCACACGAACCGCGGCAGCACTCTTCAGCGCGACCGGCAGCCACCTTGGATGCCGGTCAGGCTGACCAACCACCGAGCTTGACGTCACCGGGAAGAATCCAACGGCTCTTGCTACGACGAAGCCGGTGGTTCGGCCATTACGGTTTTGTATCGGTACGGTAAACACGTGCAGTAATGATTCCAAAAATTTCTAGTGCAGTTAACGAATTTCGATTCTAAAGAACTCAGCATCGCAACGCGAATTCTGTGCCGACGGCCAACGCGAACTCGCGGTTAATCTAGTTCGTGCAAATCCACGAAATTAGTAGAATTTCGTGGTGACCACGTGTTGAACCAACTCGTGGTTTTAATACAGCGCAATCTCAATCGCAAATTCTCCGCGGCGCCGGTGAATCTTCACGATCTACGATCATCATAAATTCGTGCAACGCACAATTTATTGTAAATACTGTACATAGTGTATTTGTGCCTGTAAATATACATTGTTTGTTTTGTGCAATCTCAAGTGCATTGATTTTCAATTGCCGTCTCACTGCCGATCCTACATTCCGAACCGGTTCACAATCGCAAGCTCAAGACCTCCTTACAATCTCGAACACTTTTGAACACATAGATTGCAAATTGTAAATTGCAAATTGTAAATTGTAAGCGATTGCGTCCATACAAATGCAAAAGGAATAAAAATTTACACCGAAAGATGTATAAGGATAAATCAAAGCACGCCTCGCAAGCATCCAAGTTTCCGCCACGCGCGCAAATCCGGCAGTAAATAAACAGGCTAGTATGCACTCTCGTACAGGGACTTTCCAACAACCAGGCAACTGGGCAGCATGCATCGATTCAGAGAAAAGAAGAGAGATCCATATTGGGGCCTTGCAAGACAACACAATCGCCCAGCGTCGTCGCTCCAAACGACAATAAACAGCCGTTCAAAAC
Source organism: Osmia bicornis bicornis (assembly GCF_907164935.1). Lineage (NCBI taxonomy): Eukaryota > Metazoa > Arthropoda > Insecta > Hymenoptera > Megachilidae > Osmia > Osmia bicornis. The sequence goes on from NW_025791079.1 coordinate 4,262, forward strand.
GAACGTCTTACCGATTAGGTAAGGAAGAAGAAGCACTGTGGACCCCCTTTCTTTGAGGGAACTCTGCACTATTCTAAGCTGTATTCACTATTCTGAGCTGTAAATGCCACTTCCAGCGCAGCTGTGCAGAATAAGAACAAGAAGAAGAAGAAGTATCTCGGAATATGTGCGTGACGCCCCTTTTCTTGAGGTAAATCTGCAAATATCTCGGAAACGGTGCGAGCTATGGCAAAATGCTAACAGACCTTTTTTGTAGAAAATTAAATTTCCTACTATTTATGTTCTATAAATGTCCATAGATCTGTAGGAAGGTATCAGTATAATACATTGCATATAATGTAGATATAGTAATAATGATATTGTTATACAATGTATATTACATATCTAATTCAGATATGGTAATAATGATATTGTTATTAAATGTATATTACATATCTAATGCAGATATAGTAATAGTGATATTGTTATTAAATGTATATTACATATCTAATGCAGATGTAGTAATAATGCTCTTGTTAATAAATGTACATTGATCTGTAGGAGGGAATCAGTATTTTACATTATATCTAATGGAGATATAGTAATAATAATATTGTTATTAAATGTATATTACATATCTAACGCAGAGATAGTAATAATTATATTGTTATTAAATGTACATTGACCTGTAGGAAGGCATCAAGATATTACATTATATCTGATGAAGATATAGTAATAATGATATTGTTATATAATGTACATTACATATCTAATGCAGATATAGTAGTAATGATATTGTTACTAAATGTACATAGATCTGTCGGAAGGTATCAGTATATTACATTATATCTAATGTAGATATAGTAATAATGATATTGCTATTAAATGTATATTACATATCTAATGCAGATATAGTAATAATGATATTATTATTAAATGTACATTAATCTGTGTGAAGGAATCAGTATATTACATTGTATCTAATGTAGATATAGTAATATCGATATTGTTGTTAAATGTATATTACATATCATTTGAAAGTTCCGACGCCGTACCAACATTATAAAGATGAAGAAACACCGTCGCCCCTTTCTGTGAGGTAATTCTGAACTTTTCTAAGCTGTAACTACCACTTCCAGCGCAGCTGTGCTGAAGAAGAAGAAATATCTCGGAATATGTGCGTCACGCCCCTTTCCTTGCGGTAAATCTGCAAATATTTCGGAAACGGTGCGAGCTATGGCAATATGTTGACAGACGATTTTTGTAGGAAATTAAATTTCCTACTATTTATGTTCTATGACATTTTTGATCAGATGCGCAGTTTTCGAGATATATCGAGATATTTAAATGTTCCGAAGCCGTACCAACATTATAAAGGGAAATATCTCGGAAACGGTGCGAGCTATGGCAAAATATTAATGAGACCTTTTTTGTAGGAAATTAAATTTCCTACTATTTATGATCTATAAATGTCCATAGATCTGTAGGAAGATATCAGTATATTACATTGCATCTAATGTAGATATACTAATAATGATATTGTTATTAAATGTATATTAGATATCTAATGCAGATGTAGTTATTATTATTACTGCGCAGTTTCCGGGCACTCAGTCCTCCCGGGACCATTGTGCCCGAGCCCCTGTGGGCAGTACTAAGATTGAGGTGTATTTGTAGGCCGGCCTCTTTGGCAAAGCCCAGAAGCCTTTCCACTCCAATGTCCTCCATACGTGCGTTGTCAAGGGTGACAGCCCCAAAACAGGATCGCCTTAGGGCCTCCAGTCCTCAACAACGCCATATCAGGTGGATAGGAGTCTCGTCCTCCTCTGCACATCTGGGGCACCTTGGTTCGTTGCCGGTTCCTAGGTGCATAAAGTGTTTGCTCGTATACCAGTGCCCAGTAATGAGCCCCACGAGCAAACGCAATTGGTTTCTGTCTAGGCGAATCACAGTCTTGCCTAGCCTTGTCGATGGCCCTTTGAACATGGCCTTAGTGTGTCTGATTCCCTGAGTACTGTTCCAGGTCAGGTGGGTTTGGGTACACGCCCACTCCCTCACCGTCTCCTTTGCCGTCCGTCTATCGACACCTATGCGGTATGCTGTGTCTGGGCTGGGCCTTCTAGCTCCTTCCCTTGCCAGCATATTCGCCTTCTCGTTTCCCGGGATACCTGCATATCCAGGTACCCAGATTAGGTTGACGCGGTTGTTGTTATTAGCCAGCCGTTCCAACATGTCCGTGCAGTCTTGTACCAGCATGGATCGCACTATCGTAGCACGTATGGATCCAAGCGCAGCCTTACTGTCACTACAGATGTAGATGTGCTTGTCCCTATAGTTCCGTTCCAAGCACAGCTTGGCACATGCCCATATGGCAAACACTTCCGCTTGAAGGATGGATACGTGCGGGTCCAGGGACATTGCTATCTCTGCCCTGGGCCTCTCCCCCCATATTCCTGCTCCGGTACCCGTCTTGGTTTTGGAGCCGTCCGTATACCAGATCAGCCCTCTCGGAGTGAGGAGTTCCTCCCGGTTTACTTCCCACGCTTCCTTGCATGGGATGTTTACCCGGAAGCTGTTTTTAAAATGGTATGTCGGGTCGCACGCGTCTCCTCCTAGGGTTAAGGCCCCTCCTGGTTCCCTGAATTCCCTAAGGATAGACGCGTGGCCCGTTGAAGCCATCTTCCATTTGCCTGCTAAGAATAGTTTTATGGCTGTGCTCTTGGCTCCTGCTTCTACCATGATATGTGGTGGTGCCAGGTCCATGAGTGCCCCCATTGCCATTGTCGGTATGGTGCGGAAAGCCCCAGTCATCCCGAGCAATGCTAGGCGGTGGATCTTCTCCAGGTGCCTCCTGTTGCATTGTTTCTTCATAGAGGTTGTTCGGTTACACCTTATCGAGAGCGTCGCAAGAGTCGCCGTGACGTCACCGCGCAAACATTAAATTATAGGGCTATGCGCAGCCCCCACCATGCGGTGGTTTCGCGGAGACACGCGTGTCGCTCAACCGTTTAACGACGATTAGAACAAATTGAGATTTCTATCGATTACCAGTGCGCAAATTAGTAAAAGTTAATTTTTCCAACCGATTTTATTAAAGTTATTCTGTACATCTTCGTTCGGACAACGTGCCAAAGAACGGAGCACATTGTGACAAATAAAGTTACAATCATTACTTTATTAAAACCATTCCTTTATTAAAAGGATTTCGTTATTTTCACACCGCCTCGAAATCCAGTCCTTCGGATAAGGACGCATCAGCGATCCGACCATCCAATCCACCCACATTTTATGGTCCTTCGAGCCGGATTGGAGTCGAGGAGTGAAAACCGTTAAAGTAGTGAACCACGTGCTCAGCCTACGGAAACCATCATGAGTACATTGGAAGAAATTTTGTTTAAACAAAACCAAGTTATGCGCTCGATCGAACGTGCACTTACCAATTATAAAAAGCTGGGTCAAGCTAAAATGACTCCAGCTACCACCCGGAACCGGATGAACATGCTAAAAGAGGCATACCAACAGTGCCAAGACCTGGACGCGAAAATCGTCGCCATGGCGGATCTACAAGCCAGATCAACTCTTCAGTACTTCGTCGACAACCATTTCGAAAGATGTGAGGAGTGCTATCAGGAGTCCCTGGACTACATGTCGGAGATCCTGGATAAGACATCCTCGACCCAGGAGACAGTATCCGAGAAAGGGAATCTTCAACCAGTGAAGCTACGCTCGCAATCGTTGCTGCCTCAAATCCAGCTGCCGTCTTTTGATGGAACCTTCGAACAATGGGAGAGTTTCCGAGATAAGTTTCAATCTATAGTAATTAATGATAATTCTTTGTCAAATGTTGAGCGTTTGCATTTTCTTTGTTCCGCTTTAACCGGCGACGCAAAAAAAGCGGTTAATCATTTACCTACCACCGATGCAAATTTCGAGGTCGCGTGGCAGTTAGTTAAAAATAGATACGAAAACAAACGCCGGTTACTTTCGACCTATTTAAATAATTTGTTTTCGTTACCGCAAGTGACCTCTGAATCTGCGAAAGAGCTCCGCAGTTTACGCGATCAGTTAAACGTTTCGATACACGGTTTGAAAAATTTGAAACGACCCGTCGAACATTGGGACGACGTAATTGTTTTCCTCGGTACACAAAAACTTGACCGTTCCTCCCGAAAGGCGTGGGAGTTACAATTCGGTGATACATCAGAATTGTCTACTCATGTCGAATTCGACAAGTTTTTGGAGGCTCGAGTTCGGGCTTTAGAGTCAATGTCGCCAATAAAAACTGATAAACCGGAAAACGTAACTGTTAAATCAAAACCGAAAACAATTTCAACGAACACGTCTACCGTGTCGCCAATTATATGTCCTGTATGTAAACAGAACCACTTGTTATATCAATGTCAAACATTTCAGGCGCTTGAGCCATCCGAACGGTTTAAATTAATTAAATCCCAACGAAGATGCGTTAATTGTTTTTCCGCGAAGCATGCGAAAGAACAATGCCACAGTCAAAGAAGCTGTAAAGAATGTAAACAGCGACATCACACTCTGTTGCATTTTCCGATAAAACCGGAGCAGTCCAGCGTGAGTCAGTCAAATCAGACGTCGGCTACCAATCCGAATTCAGAACTTGAAATCAGCTCGAATTCTGCGTCGCGAACGAAAACTAATACCGGCATTCTTCTTTCAACAGCTCGCATCCGAGTGCACTCATTGCAGGGTCGAACAGTACAAGCACGCGCATTATTGGATCAAGGGTCAGTCGCAACTCTAATATCAGAGAACCTAGCCCAAATTTTGCGACTCCCGAGAAACAAACAAAATACATGCATAACCGGAATAGGAGGAATACAGTCGTGGGCTAATCACACCGCTCGCATCACGATTACTCCGTTGGTAAGAACCGAGCCTGTATACTCGACAACTGCTATTATTTTGAAAACTTTAACACAATACACTCCAAAACGACATTCTTCCGTAACTAATTGGAATCATATTGCAGGACTTGAATTGGCCGATACAGACCCCATGAGCTCAGATCCGATCGATATCGTTATCGGTGCGGATTTGTTTGGTCAATTATTATTGGACGGAGTTCGGAAAGGTTCTACAAGTGAACCGATCGCGCAAAATACACACCTGGGATGGATCCTATCTGGTCCTACGTCCACTCATCCTCTTCCTTTCTTTATAGATGCCCATCACGCTACGTTGCTAGAAAATCTCGATGCAGATCTTCGCCGCTTCTGGGAAGTGGAAAATATCCCAACTCAATCAGTGCTCTCACCTGAGGAAGAAAAATGTGAATTACACTTTCAATCCTCTCATACTCGTACGTCGGAAGGGCGTTACATAGTTCGACTCCCGTTCAAGAGCGAACCCCCTATAGATTTAGGCGAATCTCGTTTTGCCGCGATGAAAAGTCTTCTCTCTCTTGAAAGACGCTTTAAAAGCGACCAAGTAAATACCGAAACTTATAAAGAATTCCTCTCAGAATACGAAGCCTTAGGCCATATGGAAAGGGTTCCAACTGTCCCGGTTCAAACAACCAACCAAATTTATTATATTCCTCATCACGCAGTTCTTCGCGAAAGTAGTTCGACAACTCGTCTTCGCGTCGTATTTAACGCTTCCCGCCGAACTTCAAACGGCACTTCTCTAAATGATCATCTTTTAACTGGACCCAAGCTCCAAACCGATCTAATTGCAATCCTCCTCCGGTGGAGAGGATTCCGGTTTGTATATACCACTGACATCGAGAAAATGTACCGTCAGATTTTAGTTGATACACGAGATACAGATTTTCAACGCATTTTATGGCGTCCCTCGTCGCAACAGTCCGTTGAGGAGTATCAACTCTGTACCGTCACGTATGGCACTAAATCAGCTCCTTATCAAGCTCTTCGCGTTTTAAATCAGCTGGCAGTGGACGAAGGTCATCAATATCCTCTAGCTCTTCCAGTATTAAAGGATCAAACTTATGTCGACGACTGTCTCTTCGGAGCAGACGACAAAGATCTCTTGCGAACAATCCGCGACCAGACCATAAACCTGTTAAACAAAGGCGGCTTTCGTTTACGAAAATGGGCCAGTAATGATCCAACTCTGTTAATTGATATCGATCCGCGCGATCACGGTCTTGCGAAAAATAAACTCCTTAAGATCGAGGAGACCTGCTCAGTTTTAGGCTTAGAATGGAATCCAGAGCTCGATCACTTTCAATTTCGAGCAACCATTTCTTCGAATTTTGCCAATACGAAACGCACAATTCTCTCTCAAATTGCAAAACTTTTCGACCCGATGGGGTTGTTAACTCCAGTCGTTATACCCGCGAAAGTGTTTATGCAAAAATTATGGTCACTACAATATGATTGGGATGACATTCTTCCTAACGAGGTTCTCCTAGAATGGCAAGATTACTACACTCATTTACCAGATTTAAATAAGATCACGATTCCTCGCCAAATAGCCAATGGCATCGCGCTACATCAGGAAATCCACGGATTCGCCGATGCATCCACTAAAGCCTACGCAGCTTCGGTTTATATAAAAAGCGTCCTCCCAGATGACAATGTCTTCGTGGCGCTTCTCGTTGCAAAATCACGAGTAGCTCCCGTTAAAACATTAAGCGTACCGAGATTAGAATTATGTGCAGCGGCATTGTTGGCACGTCTTGTCGTTTTTGTGGAAAATTCCTTGTCGCTCATCCATCACAATGTCCACTGTTGGACTGATTCAAGCATCACCCTCGCCTGGCTTAGCCAACCTCCGACTCGTTGGAAGACTTTTGTCGCCAATCGAGTGTCGAAAATTCAGTCTCTTTTACCGAAAGCGCAGTGGCATCATGTTCCAACAAATAGCAATCCTGCTGATTGTGCAACCCGCGGTCTAACGCCATCGGAATTAAAAATCCATTCCATGTGGTGGTCAGGACCTTCATGGTTAAAACAAGGCGAAGAACGTTGGCCAAAACCCAATATCAGAATAGTCGATTCGCATGAGGAGGAGAAAATTCCAAAATTATTGTCTGCAGTTTCGACTACGGATCCCTGGGATTTACCCACGCGATACTCATCCTGGTCGAAACTACTTCGAGTGACGGCTTACATACTTCGTTTTACTTCTAACCTTCGCTTCCGACATACGAATAAAATTAAATTACAACTCACCATTAAGTCACTAATAGCAGTGCCTCCTCTTCAACCCGACGAGATTCAGAGAGCAAAATTCCTTTGGTTGAGAAGAATGCAATCCGAGCTATTTCCGGATGAGCTTAGTAGTCTGTCTGCGAAAAACACTCTCCTAAAATCCAGCAAGTTACTTTCTCTTAACCCTATCCTAGACCAAGACGGGCTTATTAGGGCGAAAGGGCGACTTGCACACTCGCTATTTCCTGAAAACACAAAGAAACCTATTATCCTAAGCTCCCATCCACTACTATCATTGATAATAAATCATACGCACGTAATCCATCTGCACGCAGGTTCGCAACTCACTCTTGCCTGTTTGCGACGTGAGTACTGGATCTTGCGAGCACGCACCACGATACGATCCGTTTTACATAGGTGCGTACCATGCGCTCGTCATCGCGCATCTGTTCCGTCTGAGCTCATGGGAGATTTACCGGCATCCAGAGTCACTGCGGTAGAAAGACCATTCATAAATACAGGTGTCGACTACGCAGGCCCGATTCACGTTCGTACTACATCGGGACGAGGACACAAATCGCACAAAGCTTACATTGCAGTTTTTGTTTGTATGGCAACAAAGGCCGTCCATTTAGATCTCGTAAGCGACTATACATCAGCCGCATTCCTAGCAGCTTATACGAGATTTGTGTCCCGACGCGGAATTCCAAAATCCATGTATTCAGACAATGGAACGACCTTTCAAGGAGCAAACAAGGAACTTAGAAAAGCTCACCGAGAATCTCTACGAGATACCAATCTCCATAATAAGCTCGCCGTGGATGAGGTCGCTTGGCACTTTTTACCCCCATCAGCACCTCATTTTGGAGGGTTGTGGGAGGCAGCGGTGAAAAGTGTTAAACACCATTTACGCCGATCCATCGGTACTCATACACTCTCCTTTGAGGAATTAACCACAGTACTGTGTCGTATCGAAGCCGCATTAAATTCTCGTCCGCTCGTCGCCATGTCTGATTGCATCGATGATTATAACGCACTTACACCAGGTCATTTCTTGATTGGATCGGCCTTAACCTCAATTCCGGAACCAAGCGTACTACAATTAAAAGAAAACCGACTGTCACGTTGGCAGTTAATCCAACGAATAACGGAAACTTTTTGGAAAGCGTGGCATACCGAATACTTACATACTCTTCATCAACGTCCGAAGTGGAGAGTCGCGCAAAATCTCACAAAAATCGGTCAGCTTGTCCTCTTGCGAAATGAATGCACTCCACCAGCACAATGGGAATTAGCACGCATAATAGATTGTCACCCCGGTACCGACGGGATAATTCGCGTCGTAACCATTAAAACAGCGAACTCAACGTACAAGCGACCCATTTCGAAATTATGTTTCTTGCCGATTGACATTAATGTCGAGTCTGACGCCCAACAAAGTTCTTGAATGAGTTCATTCAACGGGGCCCGGCGTGTTCGGTTACACCTTATCGAGAGCGTCGCAAGAGTCGCCGTGACGTCACCGCGCAAACATTAAATTATAGGGCTATGCGCAGCCCCCACCATGCGGTGGTTTCGCGGAGACACGCGTGTCGCTCAACCGTTTAACGACGATTAGAACAAATTGAGATTTCTATCGATTACCAGTGCGCAAATTAGTAAAAGTTAATTCTTCCAACCGATTTTATTAAAGTTATTCTGTACATCTTCGTTCGGACAACGTGCCAAAGAACGGAGCACATTGTGACAAATAAAGTTACAATCATTACTTTATTAAAACCATTCCTTTATTAAAAGGATTTCGTTATTTTCACACCGCCTCGAAATCCAGTCCTTCGGATAAGGACGCATCAGCGATCCGACCATCCAATCCACCCACAGAGGTCCACCATACAACAGAGGCATATGTTACTTGGGGTACCAAGATTGCGGTGTATATCCACCTGACCATTCTTGGTTTTAGTCCCTACGTAGTTCCAAACATCCTCCTGCAGGCCCAGTAAGTTGCGATTGCCTTTTGTGCCTGCTTTCCGATGTGGAGTTTCCAATTTAGCTTCATATCTAGGGTGACCCCTAGATATTTCGCTGAGATGGATAGACTAATCTCCACCCCGAACAGTGAGGGGGCCTTGAATTCAAAGCGTCTTTTCCTCGAGAATAGTACCATCTCTGTCTTGGTAGGGTTTACCATGAGTTTATGGGATAGGCACCATTTTTGCACGAGTATGAGTGCTTTTTGCAGTCTTCTTGCTATATAGTGCGGGTGTCTGCTTCTAACCAATATGCAGATGTCATCCGCATACCCTATCATCAGAAAACCTTCCTCGCTGAGCCTGCGGAGTAGCCCGTCTACCACAAGGGTCCACAGCAGGGGAGACAGGACTCCCCCCCTGCGGGCAACCCTTTGCGATGCGTGCCCTCAACGAAGACCCATCTGAGGAGGTTATTATGGTCCTGGTTCCTAGCATATTGTCGATCCAGGTGACCAGACTGTCGTCAATCCCGAAGCTTCTTGCTGCTTCATTCATCACATCGAAAGATGTGCTGTCGAAAGCCCCTTCTATGTCTATGAAAATACTCACGACGGACTCCCCCTGGGATAGGGCCTCTTCCACCTCCCTTACAAGATGGTGGAGCGCCGTCTCCACGGATTTGCCCGACTGGTACGCATGCTGGGAGGCGTGTATTGGCCTTTCTGCCAGTGCATGCTCTCTGATGTGCCTATCAGCCAGCCTTTCTAAAGTTTTTAGTAGAAAGGATGTTAGGCTGATTGGCCTGAAGGATTTCGCCGTATCGTAGCCACTTCTGCCTGGTTTAGGCAGGAAGACCACCCTGGCTATTCTCCATTGAAGCGGTACATATCCCAGTGCTAGGGATGCTCTGTATATCTTACATAGCTGCCTCAACAGGTCCTCTCCGGCTTCCTGAAGAAGAGCCGGGAAGATCCCGTCTACACCCGGGCTTTTGTACCTACTAAACGAGTTTATAGCCCATCTTAATCTGTCTATCGTGACCACCTTTGCGGCCAGTTCCCAGTCCCGTGCGCTGTTCCTGAGAGGTGCCTGTTGCTTCTGGAACAGTTCCTCCGGTATCAGTTCCGAGCCTGGAAAGTGCGTCTCCACAAGGTGCCTCAACGACTGCAGGGAGTCAACTGTGACTCCTCCATTGGGAACTTTTAGACCTTCCGGTTTTTGTGGAGGCCCGGATACAAATACCTTGCGAAGCCTAGCTACCAGCGGAAGGGCCTCGGTTTCTTGGCAGAAGTTTTTCCAGGTCCTTCTTTTGGATACTCTGATCGTTTTTTTTGTAGGCCTTCTGGGCCTCTTTATACGAGTCCCAGGCTTCTACGGTATTTGCCTTCATCGCCTTGTTCAGAAGCTTCCGGGCCCTGGCTCTGAGCTTATTCAGTTCATTGTTCCACCAGGGAACCCTTTTGCTTTCTTTCCTTTGTTTTAACGGGCATGATCTTTCGTAGAAGCCGATGATTGAGGTCTGCAGTCTTGCGACCTCCATCTCGATCCCCTTCGTGGTCCTCGGTATCACGCAGTGCCCCCTGAGGTCTCCCTCTAGGCTCTCACGGTATTGAGGCCAGCAGGTGGCCCAGGGGTTCCTGTATGTTTCCGAGGCCCTTAGGTCTGCATTCGTCTTTAACTTGAAAGTGATTAGCCTGTGGTCAGATAGCGTAGCCTCATCTTCCACACGCCAATCTTGTATGGCTTGGGCTGCCTTTGCGGAGCCCAGCGTGATGTCAAGCACCTCCTGTCGCCGGGAGGTGACAAACGTTGGACTGGAGCCTCTGTTTAGAATCTCCAGATCCGTGGTAGCGAGGTATTCTAATAATGCCTCGCCTCTTTTGTTTATATTGCTGCTGCCCCAGACGATATGGTGAGCATTTGCGTCGCACCAAATCACTAGTTGCAGCCCGTTGACCTTGCAGTAGTCCGCCAGCTCTCTGAGTTCCATCGTTGGCGGGGGCCCCTCAGAGTCATAGGGCTGGTAAGTAGAGCAAACCACCAGGTTCGCCCTGCTACCTCCCACCCCCGCTCGGAGTAGGACTGCTGCTTGGGCTCTTGTGCAGAATTCTGCCAGTTTCGTTGCCCTGAGCCCTCTTTTCGCGTACACGCATGCCCTGGGTCTAGTCTCCAGGTCTCCATGGAAGATGGAGCCTTGTTTCATATCTAGCCCCCCTACTTGCCCTTGGATTAACCAGGGCTCTTGTATCAGGGCTATATCCGTGTATTTATGTATATCTGTGTGCTGCGCCGCAAGTCGCCAACGGAGCAGGTCCATGGCCGCTTTGCAGTGCTGCAAATTGATCTGCGAGATGGAGAGACAACCTGCAGTCATGGGAACCGCAGTGTCATCTCCTCTCGTGCGTTTCGCGCCTGCGCCTAGTATGCAGATATAGTAATAATGATATTGTTATGAAATGTATATTACATATCTAATGCAGATATAGTAATAATGATATTGTTATTAAATGTATATTACATATCGAATGCAGATATAGTAATAATGATATTGTTATTAAATGTATATTACATATCTAACGCAGAGATAGTAATAATTATATTGTTATTAAATGTACATTGACCTGTAGGAAGGCATCAAGATATTACATTATATCTGATGAAGATATAGTAATAATGATATTGTTATATAATGTACATTACATATCTAATGCAGATATAGTAGTAATGATATCCTTACTAAATGTACATAGATCTGTCGGAAGGTATCAGTATATTACATTATATCTAATGTAGATATAGTAATAATGATATTGCTATTAAATGTATATTACATATCTAATGCAGATATAGTAATAATGATATTTTTATTAAATGTACATTGATCTGTAGAAGGGAATCAGTATATTACATTATATCTAATGAAGATATAGTAGTAATGATATTGTTAATAAATGTATACTACATATCTAACGCAGATATAGTAATAATTATATTGTTATTAAATGTACATTGATCTGTAGGAAGGCGTCAAGATATTACATTATATCTGATGAAGACATAGTAATAATGATATTGTTATTTAATGTATATTACATATCAATGCAGATATGGTAATAATGATATTTCCTACCATTTATGTTCTATGACATTTCTTGATCAGATGCGTAGTTTTCGAGATATATCGAGATATATCGAGATATTTAAAAGTTCCGAAGCCGCACCAACATTATAAGGATGAAGAAACACTGTAGCCCCTTTCTTCTAACTACGAACTACGCATCTGATCAAAAAATGTCATACGACATAAATAGGAGGCAATTTAATTTCCTACAAAAAAGGTTTCTTAACATTTTGCCATAGCTCGCACCGTTTCCGAGATATTTGCAGATTTACCTCAAGGAAAGCGGCATCACGCACATATTCCGAGATATTTCTTCTTCCTCTTGTACTTCTTCCGCACAGCTGCGCTGGAAGAGGCATTTACAGCTCGGAATAGTGAATGCAGCTTAGAATAGTGCAGAGTTACCTCAAAGAAAGGGGCCACAGTGTTTCTTCATTCTTATAATATTGGTGCGGCTTCGGAACTTTTAAACATCTCGATATATCTCGAAATCTACGCATCTGATCAAAAAATGTCGTAGAACATATGTAACGGGATCGGTCGGTTCGGTGCGCACGGCGTTGCGCACCGCGGTCGGTTTCCCCGTGCCAGGGTTCGCAAGGGAACATGTCGGTAAATAACGAAACAGGTTTAAGTAGAGAAATATATATTTATTCAAGAAAACTAGAGATGACTACGGTGACCCAGTGCGGCGGTCCTAGTCTCGCCGCGCTGGACGCCGGGCGGTGGTCTCCCGCCTCGGATACTACAATCATAAGACAGGATGCTGGTTAGACGAATGGAGCCGCTTTCCTTAAGACTAGAGTACAGGTCTTACATACTACGGTCGGAACCTGGTCCGTCACAGAAGTTACGCGGATCTTAAACCTACCGCTCTTAATGCTACTGCGGTCGCTACCGCCTTATAGCTAACGAATACGCACGCTGGTGTACGCGGAGCGCGGGCGCAAGCGGAGCGCGAACGCGAACAAATCAGCGAAAGCGACGAGGCACTGTCGAGTGCCGAGAAAGTCGGGAAAAGGAAAGACCCGATTGGGTCGACGGTGTTTTATTGAATCGCGCTGCGGTGGAGTTGTTACCCGTTTGCCTCACGCGGCTCGCCTTCTCGTACGCCGAGGTAGAACCGAGCAGCGAACGAGAGAACGACCAATCCTGGCCAGCCTGGGAATCGCCGCGAAGCTGGACGGAATCGGCTGCCAAAGGCAGAATACGGTGCCGTTTAGGGTAGCGTTCGGAATCCCCGCGGAAGCACCAGCAGAGATTATGAACGCGCATTAGTTTGGTCACCCCGGGTCAACCACGGGACTGACGAGGCTAGGCGCCCACGGTCGCTGGACCTATAGGAGCTGCCAGGTCATAGCGTAGTGCAATGCTACGGCCCGTTGGCCAGAGATCTCTTCGCCAGGAAACCCATGGCGTCGAGAGCTATGTTGCTCCGGTCCAGACCTCCTGGGAGGCCGAAGCCCCGAGGCAACTCATCGATCAACGCATCGATCGGTCCTACTTATAGTCTAATCGCACGGGAGTGGGGATGCCGCCGTGGTGGGGCCCGCGATGCGCGACGTCGATCCGCGGCTGTCGTCGCACATAAATAGTAGGAAATTTAATTTCCTACAAAAAAAGTCGCCGAACATTTTGCCATAGCTGGCACCGCTTCCGACATATTTGCAGATTTACCTGAAGGAAAGGGGCGTCACGCACATATTGCGAGCTATTTCTTCTTCTTCTTGTTCTTCTTCTGCACAGCTGCGCTCGAAGTGGCATTTACAGCTCCGAATAGTGAATACAGCTTACAATAGTGCAGAATTACCTCAAAGAAAGGGGCCACAGTGTTTCTTCTTCCTTACCTAATCGGTAAGACGTTCGATGTGAACGGCTGTTTATTGTCGTTTGGAGCGACGACGCTGGCCGATTGTGTTGTCTTGCAAGGCCCCAATATGGATCTCTCTTCTTTTCTCTGAATCGATGCATGCTGCCCAGTTGCCTGGTTGTTGGAAAGTCCCTGTACGAGAGTGCATACAAGCCTGTTTATTTACGGCCGGATTTGCGCGCGTGGCGGAAACTTGGATGCTTGCGAGGCGTGCCTTGATTTATCCTTATACATCTTTCGGTGTAAATTTTTATTTCTTTTGCAATCTATGTGTTCGAAAGTGTTCGAGATTGTAAGGAGGTCTTGAGCTTGCGATTGAGAACCGGTTCGGAATGTAGGATCGGCAGTGAGACGGCAATTGAAAATGAATGCACTTGAGATTGCACAAAACAAACAATGTATATTTACAGGCACAAATACACTATGTACAGTATTTACTATAAATTGTGCGTTGCACGAATTTATGATGATCGTAGATCGTGAAGATTCACCCGCGTCGCGGAGAATTTGCGATTGAGATTGCGCTGTATTAAAACCACGTGTTGATTCAACACGTGGTCACCACGAAATTCTACTAATTTCGTGGATTTGCACGAACTAGATTAACCGCGAGTTCGCGTTGGCCGTCGGCACAGAATTCGCGTTGCGATGCTGAGTTCTTTAGAATCGAAATTCGTTAATTGCACTAGAAATTTTTGGAATCAGTACTGCACGTGTTTACCATAACGATACAAAACCGTAATGGCCGAACCACCGGCTTCGTCGTAGCAAGAGCCGTTGGATTCTTCCCGGTGACGTCAAGCTCGGTGGTTGGTCAGCCTGACCGGCATCCAAGGTGGCTGCCGGTCGCGCTGAAGAGTGCTGCCGCGGTTCGTGTGGCGTCGGTTGAAATCAACGCATTTTCGAACACTATGACTTATAACCGTATAATCTATGATTTATAAAGTAGAGGGGATTGAGCCAATAAGGCCTACGGTTATATTTAGTTGGAATATAACTCATTTGCTGTATTTATTATTTTACATTATATTACATTTCATTACATTACATTACATTATGTCGGCTATGTATGTCGGTTATGTTGGTTACGTATGTTGCGCGTTACACACTTTCTGTAGTTCCCAATTTGTGAATATCCTTAGCTGTTTTACCTGCATTCAGTTTACGTACATTCATTCATTTATTATTCATTCATTATTTCATTTTGATGTTGATTGATTAAAGCTATACATTGATCTGATTCGATTTTTCTTGATTTATTGATTCATTTCTGCTTCATATTTCATTTCTGCTAGTTGCCTGTTACCATGATTTATTCTAGTTTCATTGATTTATTATTTTATTTTACTAACTAATATTATTTGACCGAGAGTTGTTTTTATTGGGCTCACGGGACTTTCCTGATCGCATGCGTTGTTGACGTTGTTTGACTTTACTGGTTGATTTTGTCTAAGTTAAAAGTTTTATTCTATTTATTTATTCGGCCCTTCGTTCTGTGGCGATTTCTGATTCCGTTGATTCTGTTGTCCTGTTGTTTTGTATAATCTGCTTTCTGCGGCGCGATATGTAGTAATACAGTGTGTCCTGCAATCTGCGCAATCTGTGGATCTTATTCGGGTTGATTCATTTGATTTCATTTTATTTTTCCTTATTGTTTGTAATTTGTAATTTATATGTAATTTATATTTATTTCATTCCACCCTATTACAAACGTATGATTCATATTTATATATAATAAATAACCGTAGTATTGATTTTACTAACTGATTTATCCTCCATCTTGATCTGTCTGGAAGCTTGATTTGATGTTCGTGTGCTTTATACCTTCGTGAAAGTACTCTATATCAGACTTATCTTTTATGATAAGTTTGATGGTAAGTCTGGATTCCTAGTATTGCGCGGCTGCACGATGGATGGTTTTGCAGTCGATCACTGTGTGTACCGGGTAACTGGCGCGCGGTACGTAATTGCTAGCGGCAGATAATTGGTCTGTGGATAACCGTTACGGAACCGTTACGAAGCGAGCGGCCGAGTATTATGTGGTGGATGGAATATTTGCGGTTGGTAATATCTCTGGTGCTGCGGTTGGTTACCGACTAGGGATAGCTTTACGGCTTATCTTCGGGCAGTATTGCATGCTTTACTTATTACGATGCGTTTTGCTATCGTTATCTTTCGTAGGTGCCTTACTTCTGGTTTTCATCGCGGTGATTTATTGAAAGTTGTTGAAGTATTTTCGCTTTTATTTCCGCTTTTCGCTTTTGAACGTTTATATATTCTGTATAATTAGTTGATTAATTTGATGATTTGGTGGTTAATTTGATGGTCGATAATCATTATGGTATGGACTAGGGAATTCGAACACTAGGTATCTATGTTCTTTATGGTTTATGGTCGCGCTCTTTATTTTACTTCGCCCGGTTTCCTATCTTAGTTGACGTTGACATGGTCATCGGTCATCTATGATGTGATGTGATACGAAGTGTTAAGTGATAAGTGTCAGTTGAACTGAATTAATTAATTAATTGAATTGAATTTATTGAAATTATTGAATTTTGAATTTTCTAATTTAAATTTTGAATTTATTCGTGCGGATGTGATTGCTGTGACAGTGCGCGTACTAATGTGCTACGCTCGGAGGTATTGTATTATAGTGTAATTGCAGTGTATTTGTTAATGTGGTATCATTAGCTCCGTTTTGTGCATTTTATGCATTCGGTGCATTTATATTACTTACTATTATATATTATATGCTGTATTATGTTATATTATATTATGTTATATTGTATTGTGTTATAATATTGTATTATAGTATTGTTATTGTATTGTATTATACCATGATCATATTGTATTATTTTATTTATGTTATTAATGTTATTACATCCAAGCTACGTTCAATCTACGTACAATTGCGTTCAGCCTGCGTTCAACTTGTGACCATTTTAGGCATTGAATATATTATATGTTATATTATAGTATTATTATTTTAGACCTTGGATTGTGTCCAGTTATTCAGCTATATTAGTTAGCTATGTTAGGCTATACTTAACCAGTATGCTGTATTAAATTGTATTGGATTGCATTATTATTATATAACTTCCTAACTTTCTATTCCATTATATTATTATAATTGAGTAAGTAAATGTACAGAGTAATTATCAATGGCATATGGCATATCGAATTGCATTGAATTAAATTACTTGATACAGATTATTAATATGTGTCTGCTTTATTTTACCTGCTGTGATTATAGCTATGGTTATATCTGTGATGATTATATATGCGATTATATTTGCGGTTATATTTATTTGAATTAGTTTAATGGGTCTTGTATTATGGAATTTCGAAGAGTCTATCTGGATTGGATGGATTAATGAGTTTATATCATATGCGTATATTGCGTTTATAATCCCTTTGCATATTTTAAGGGTGGGTTTGATTCTGATTCTGGTTTCTTGTTTCTTAGTTCTTAGCTCCTTAATTCCTCTTGTAGTATCATGCATTGTTTCTAAGCTTTCGGGGGTTGTTTGGGCTCCCCGGCATTGTCAATTAATTGTAGACTATAAGATGTATCATATATCCTTTAGCAATTTAGATATGAATGACGTGTAACGACATTGGTTTATTGGTTTATTGGTTTATTGTGTGCCGTTCACTATTCACTATCCTTATTCTTTTCTTATTTTTATTCTTGGTCACTTGACATGTTTCAGTGACTTCTTCTTCAATTGAGTGTTACGTTTTACGTTCCATGTTCCTATAATATTATTCACTGCTCTTTTGTAGCTCTTCGTACCCGCCCTCAGGATAATGGTTCGCATACTATGTTTAATTCAATTCCAGTGCAGCTGTGACAGTTGTGAATCTGTGTATTTTGAATACTTACGGTACTTTATGCAATCTTTTGTACATTAATTACCCTTTCTTAATTACAATTCTGATTCTGATTTTGATTCTGATTTGGAAAGTGTTAGTTCAGTATTGGTTAATACGGCTGGTGCTCAGGGAGGCATACGCTGCGGTAATCCGTCCTGCATGATACAATGTCTTTATGGTTTTCTATACATACATATATGCGTTATGGTTCCTTAAATTCTTTGAATTTCTTGACCGTGGATCTCATATGACTTTCTTATAGGAGTGTCTGGCTTGGTTTAGCACCTATATGCCTTTTCTATTAATTGGTATTAAAGGGGGTTTAATGGAACTGCATCATTTAAACTGACTATGGTATGAGGAGTTTAATTAATTATCTACATCGGTATACTTATTAAATTGATTATATTTGGAGTGTTTTCGTTACATATTATATATACACATATGTTCATAGTAATTTTGATCTATTGTAGTGTAGTTTAGTTTTCTTGTACCTTTATATTATGATTTAGTAGTAATATGGTTGTATGTGGGGTTTATTATTGATTGTTTATTATTGATTAGTTTTCACCACGCGCTGTATTGCATCGACTTACCTGTATCAGTATTAATATTAATACCATACTTATCGGAGCGGTATTATAATCCAGTAACAATCTAATCTACTCAATTTATAACTATTTTAATTGTTTGATCTGCCTTATTGTTTATGCCGATTTAGGTCTCATGTGCTCCCCATATTATATCAGATGGGTATTCTCTTCCCCTGTTATCCGTTAATTACACTCTACCTCCACTTCCATTGGCTGGCGTTAGGGCTTCCTGCAAATAGACTAGGATTATGTTACATTTTTATCCGACTTCGAAAAGGAGGAGCATACTCAATTCGATGTGTATATATATATTTTTTTTTATTTTTTTTTTATGTATGTTCACCGATTACGCCGATGGACCAATCAGAACGAAACCTTTTGCATCTGGTAGAGTATGTCTCCCGATTGGTCCCGTTATAAAAACATTTTGCATTTTTTCACTCCCAACGCTTTTTATTGCAAAAAAACGTACTATTCCATGTACATGCGGCGTACGATCGCTGATTACTGAGAGACGGATGGACCAATTGGAACGAAACCTTTTCCGTCTTATTGAGTATAACCCCCTATTGGTCCCATAAAAAAAATATTTTGCATTTTTTCATTCCGAACGCTTTTTATTGCAAAAAAACGTACTATTTCATGTACATGCGGCGTACGGTCGCCGATTACTCCGAAGCGGATGTACCAATCGGAATGAAACTTTTTGCGTCTTATAGAGTATAACCTCGTATTGGTCCCATAAAAAAATATTTTGCATTTTTTCATTCCTAATGACTTTTTTTTCTAAATGTATGTTCGCCGATTACTCCGAGACGGATGGACCAATCGGAACGAAACCTTTTGTATCTTCTAAAGTATATCTCCCCATTGGTCTTGTTAAGAAAGCATTTTGCATTTTTTCATATCTGTCAATTTTTATTGCAAAAAAACGTACTGCTTCATTTATATTTTTTTCGGCGTTTATTCTACAGGGAATATACCGATTGTGACTTTTCAACACTATCCGTGAAATGAAAAATAAAATAGACTTCGTCATTTTCTCTATCAGTTGGTCGCTAAAAGAAGGGTTAGCTTCCTTCTTCACGCATCAGTCGCTGGAAGCTGATTTGGACTGTTTCTTTGCAAAAGTAACCGTCGTAATCTTTGCATTTCTGCGAGTGCTCTTTCGTCATGCGGTTTAACGAGGACTTTGTTTGGTGCTAAATCAGATAGAGCAAAACCATCTAAACTTTTGACACGACTAAGAGCGACGTAAATTTGGCCTTTTGCAAAATTCTTTTTGCCAAGATCAATTACAGCTTTGTTTAATGTAGTCCCTTGTAATTTGTGCACCGTTACTGCCCAGCTTAGAATAAGTGGTAACATTCTGCGCTCGACGTCCCCATAACCTTTCGTCGCCTGAAACGTTGCTACAACTGGAGATATTGGGATGTAACCGTCGATATCTTTAAATCTATTTCCAATGGACTCGTCGTCAAATTTTATAAGTACCGCGTCCGGCAACTCTCCTTGTTCTAGTTGATCTCTTCGAAGTGCCGGCCATGTAAATTTCTTCACTATTCCCATTGCGCCGTTTATCAAACCATCAGAAATTGATATATTTCGTCGCAGCATGATTCGCGATCCTTCAGTTAACGTTATTGTATGTAACAGTCCGCCACAATTATTTACATTTGCAGGTATGACATTTTCTGGTGGCCTTTTTCCATATGTAGCTGCTTCACGGGATTCGTCTATTGCATCAATGACGTACATTCGATGTGATTTTGCTAATTCATCAGTCATTTTTGAATTATATTTATCCACTAATTTTATCGTTGGGAATATTCTTACTGCTGCACCATCCTCGAACTCTCCGGTTAGAGGAACCCTTCTTCGTTCGCATAATATTTCCAGTTGAGAAGTTGTCACTTCCCCAAACTGAAGGTTATTCAATAAATCGATAAACTCAACGTCATCTCTTTGTCGCATATTAATGGTGAGTTCGCAGAATGAAAATTGATGCCATAAATTAATTTCTGCAGTACACCAATGTGGCTGTACAAAACACCAGTGTCCTTTTACTGGGGGCAACTGCATGATATCGCCAAAGAGAAGTACATTTACGCCACCAAATAGTTTATCATTTGTTTTGAATTCTTGCAATCTTAAATGAATTATTCGCAAATTCTCATAAGATACCATTGATATCTCGTCGATAATCAACCACCTTGTATGACGCCACTTCCGTCTCTCCTGTTCGAGCCTCTGTCCTGTCAGTCGTCGATAGGTCATGGCAGTACCTTTTTCAATAGGCAACGAGAACAAGGAATGCAGAGTTTTTCCGAATATTTGACGGGCAGCGACGCCAGTCAAAGAAGCTACTTCGATGAAAGATGGTTTTATCATCATATCAACTGTAGGATTATAGCAGCGTTTAACGTGTTGAACAAGTAATTTTAAAATAAACGATTTGCCACTACCAGCTCCTCCGGTAATAAAAAGTAACATTTGTTCCGGATTTTCATCATCATTTTTTTTAATATCTTTCTCAATTACTGCGGAAACTGATTTTAATAAGTCTTTCTGTTGAATATTAAGACTTCGAATACTATTAAGGAACACGTCTTCTGGCATTGCAATTGTTTCTTGCTGCTGATCTTCATATAAATCACCTTGATCATAATATATTGTTTCGTCGGCATGAATTCCGACTGGATCTCTTAAATGTTCATTAGTTTCTTCTTGATGTACAACATTCAAAGCAACAGCTTGGGCGAGCGCCGCTTCAATAATTTGCTCTGCGTGAGTGAATTGTTCGACGGTTGCGTTACCCAACATAGGTTTCAACTCGTGTTGCCGTCGAAGAAAACATTGTTCCGAAGATTCGTTTTCGGACATAAGTGTACTTTCATCACGAAATGGAATGTGACACACTATTAAGTTGTAGAAGTATCCTTCTCTATCACTGTTCAGGGTATAATATCGGTGGCGGAGTACAGCTGGTTTATTTCTTATTCGCATTCGGGTATTGTCCTTCAATTTTATAAACTTCGATCGCGAAATTTCTTCATCGTCAGTTCTAAGTTCTGCGTCGCCATCCTCTTCTGTCCATATATCACTTGAAACTGTTTCATATCGGACAGCAAATTCGGGTAAACTCAAGTTCTCTAGGTTGTCTGGCCTCTTTACGTAACGATCGAATACGTTATTGAAAAATGATGTTCCATTTTCTTCAAATCGCAGAATTCTATATCTCTGCTCAGGCCGACAGCTGTTTATAAATACAGCTTTTCGCGAGCTCATTTTAAGAGGTAGATGGCATAATCGATAAGCACATTCTACAGCATTGACCATACGTTGAGATAGAATTGCCATAGATGCCGAAAATAATTGATTTCGGATGGTATCGTTTCGGCGTTTCGCTCGTAAAACGACTTCTTTAATAATATTTCCTGTGTCCTGCGGCTCGCATTTACTTGCGTATTTAGCAATATAATATGCGACGGCTGTAACATTTCCGCATGGTTGAATATCCATGTTTGCTTTCCAAAGCTTTAAAAGAGTTGGGTTGTAATTATTCACCATAACTTCATTTGCGGTTCTTTTAAGTACGCAGAAACGCCCGTTGTTGGCAAGTGTGTCATCTGGGCCTAAGCACATCGTTCTTTCACTTATCGGTCTGGGGAATCCAAATCGACAAGAACGATTATTACGATCTTTGTAACATGTATGAGAATGTTTATGAATTTGGACTTTTTGAACTATATCGTTCATATCGTGATTTTCGACGTCCAATAATGAACAAGATACAGTTTTCTCAATAACATTTTGGCCTTCGTTGGTAAGGAAATCAGGTACGTTTGCGCACCAAATAAGCATGTGCAAATGTGGACTTCCCCTACTTTGAAATTCAGTTCTATACCAAAAATCGGTAACAACGCCGCCTAAGCATTGCGAGTTTTTTATATACTGCATTAACGCGTTTACGCGTAACGTAAATTGTCTTGCGATAACTACCGGGTGTCTCTGAACCAATTGTAGTCGATCTGCAAACGTTAGGTTTTCAAGTTCGGTCGTTGATTGACCTTCGGATAGTAGTAATGCCTTCAACATATCTGGCCAATTCAGATCATTACAAGAGAACGTAGCAAACCATGTGGGCGGTCCAAGACTTCGGACCATGGCGATTAATTCCGAACAGCATCGTTTCCAGTCTACTAATCCCTCTGGAGTATATTCACCTTGGCGCATTCTACATGACACTGAAATGCTAGCTTTTGCGCGGTAATATTCAACCACAGATAATGCGAAGAACAGATAATCTGTTCGTTGGAACCGTTTGTCATTGCTCAGAATACGTGCTTGGAAGTAATCTAATGGTGTTATTGGGATGTCACGATGCTCTCTGAATCCATTTTTTCCATCTGGAAACAGGAAGTACCAACACAGTTCTTCAATTCTTCTCTCCCTCTCTAGGTTCAAAGGAAGCGCTGTTTTTCTATGTATATTAGCCAGTTGTATCGGGTCATTTTCGGCGTTATTATTATTATTATTATTATTATTATTGTTGATACAGACGATATTATCGATGTTGGAAACACCTTCGTCAATCGAACGTAGCATGCTTGTTTCGAAAATAATTCGTGTTCCGTTGGATTCATTTCGTGGGGTCGCAACCGATTGATGTTGCATTCTTTCTACCAGTGAAGATCTATTTCTCTCGGATGCAATTGTTACAGGTGTTAATGAGTAGATATTTAATACATTACTGTTGCCATCTTTCGCATACAAATTACGACGCAAGGTGGCGTGTAAAGCATCAATAGTAGTAAATTTCATACAGCATGAGGCACCCCGTAACGGTGCTTTATATCCTTTTGGACCTCTTGCATGGGAATCAAACAACCAATAGCAGGTGGTCCCCGATTGGTTGCTACATGATACAGCTATTGATGTAAGATTCGCGGTAAGAATTCCGTACATATACCGTTGAAAAAATGTAATCAAACCATTTTTTAAATTTGGAAATCCATCAACACCGTTATCAATATCAATGTGACCATTTACCGACATTTCATAGTTGTTACGTCCCACCTGACGGGTGGTTCTTACTCTGTTACTCTGATCTTTGGGTTCTGCCGATTTAAACGCTAAAGCGTACGTTGACCTTCCTTGCGAATAATAAAGGATGCAGGATAGGGCGTTTAGTAATTGTCGATACGTGTATGGGTTTTCAATAATATATATATTCTCGTTTGTCGTTACATACCCTTCGGTGACTTCAGGTGTTGTACGTCACTCGTTCGTTCTTGTATTCACTCACAGTTCATTCACTCGAGAGGTCTCGTTTTACGCTATGTTCGCGGTTCGGACGTTACACTAGACTCGCGGCGCGTGGCTACGACTCGACCTTGGAGATACAAGCGGGTGGGTGGTGGTCCTGCACAGCACACGGGTGCACTCCTGGACTTGGTCCAATTATGAATCTGCTATCTCAGATTGCGGCGATACACTCGTGTTGAACCGTCGGCCGAGCACGTCGTTGATGATCTTCCTGGTTTCGAGTAGCCTTGAATGCGGATCTACTGCGGGTCGCGAACGGACAGAACTTCGGTCCTTGCTTTACGCTATCACGGAACTGGCGTACTTGCGTTGCACCGATAACTTATACTCCCAAAAGGGGAGTAGGTCACGCTCTTTGCTTGCGAAAACCTGCAAGCAAAGGGTTTTCGCCATCGCATTCCGCAAGTTCCCTGATTTCGTATCGCGGTCGTCGCTAAGCGAGAAAACGCTGATGGTTTGCGGATTCCAGAGCAAGACCTCTTTGGAATGGCGAAAGACGAAAATGGGTTATAACTAGGGACGTAACACCCCCCACGCTAGACACAAAATGCTCTCGCGAGGGCATTCTGTGTAAGGTGTTTTCGTCGTTCGCCACCTTCATTTGCTCAATCACACATACTTTTCATGCATTCACAAAGTATACATATAATAGTGAAAAATTTACAATAAAAGGTGGCTGTTCAAAATATAAAAGTAAAAAGTGCCGAAGAGAATACAATGGTGCGCAGCTGTTGAAAATATAGAGAAAAGAAATATGTATATAAAGTGTCGAAGATATGTACAGGTTTTGTGTTGTTGTTCTTATGTATAAAGTGGAAAAATTTGGGCGAGAAGTGGCCACAGGGCACCCCCCCCCCCCCTCCCCCCACGCTAGACAGACGATAATTTTGAAAAGGATGCCGAGTGAAAATTTATGTGACCATAAAAGGCTTGGTTTTGGAACGAAGTGTCTATGAATACGCTGAGTTAGCTATTCCACGATGGCTATTGAAAAATTGTCGACGTAGAATCCGAACGTTGCTATGCTCCTGGTAAACTTGGTGGGGAGTTTGTGGTATATATAAAGTGGTCGGTCGAGTGGTGATCGTTAATTTTATTCCGAATTTTTCAAGACACACTCTATTACTACTTGCCATGGACCTATCTCTACTTAAAAAGGATGTATTTCGATCCTGGGTAAGTGGCCTTGTTATTTCGTCTTTATTATTTATTTATTTACTTTTTTTTTTTTATGGGTTTCTTACGATACTTTGTTTCCAGCGCGAGGACGGCACGCATACCGTCCATCCCGGGCACATCAATATCGCCTACAGGGGAGCTGTCCGTTGGTACAGGGCATATTTTCGTCGAACCCTCCGCGACCTGTGGGAGTGGGATGAGGACTCGTTGCTGGACCTCGCGCCTCTCTTCCGGGAGCAGGCCTGACTTGCCTCCCCCATATAAAAGGAAAGCTTGTATACCAAAGAAATAAATATGTTTTCTTTCCTTTCTACCACATGATGCGTATACTTTCTTTTTCCCCTTTTATCTGTGTTTTCTGATTCCGTTCCTTAGTTTTAATAGAAAAGTGTTGATTTTTCCTCGAAACCGGGGTTCGTTGTTTCGTTTGGTATTTGTGTTTCTGGTAGTTCTGCTATCTGCAGATCTGGTGGACCTGTTGTTGTAGTGATGGTCGGTTGGTTCTGCATTTCGATGTCTTTTGGCGTGAACTGGTGGCATTTGGGTTGGCTGCTGCTCTCCGCTCGCTTTTTGTAGTATCTGTATCCTATTATCGCTATTATTATCATAAGGACAATACTTATGGCTGATAATGACCCGTAGGTGATGTAAGCTGTGTGGGCTAGAGCACGGTGGTGCTGTGCTATATCCTGCGCTTGGTTATCTACTTCTTGTAAGGTTATAAGGTTGTCTGGGTCTATGTTGATGGGTGTGAATTTTGGCTGGTTTTCTTGGTTCTTTGTTAGTATATGTATATGATGTGGGGTTATGTCTGGGATGAGGTTAGATATGTTTAGGCTGAAACTTGGTTTGAATGTGTAATCATATTGCTGGGTTTTTATTCCGGATGCCATTATTCTGGTGTGATCAATGGTTGCTTCACAGTGGCTTTGTAGCTGTAATATTCCTGCGCCTTGGATTTGTTCGTATCCAGCCGATCTTTTATTGCATTTTATTTGTATTTCTTCCTTACGTTTCATCGAAAATAGCCATGTATTTGGAGCTTCTAGCTTCGTGATCTGTATGTTATTCGTTGGGGCCGCTTTCACAATGCACTGCTTCCACTGTAGGTGTTCTGGACGCAAGATGAGATCAATTTCACAGATATGACTTTGCTCATAGTTTTGGAGCGGGAACATGATTTCGCAGAGGAGTCTTCCGTTAGGGTTTTTACAGGTTTTGAGGTATGTTTTGTCAGGGGAGAAGAAGGTGGTGGTTGTTTGACCTATTGCAAGAAAATCTGTTTGTGGTTGGATCATTAAAGGAGTAAAGGTGTTTGCATTCAGTTGCTGGAAAGATGGGCAGGGATATAGGTGGTAAAGTTCATAGGAGTTTGGTTCTAGGAGAGGAAAGTCTATCGTGATGATCACTCTTCCTTTTGCGTATACAGCACTCATTGTTGTCGTGCCCTGGAGTTGCTCCGATCTCAACTCTTCCATTGAGAGCGGGAATTCCAGATGTGTGGAAGTTTGGATGGCCTTGCATGCTGTGACTAGTTGGTCTGGTGATAGGATCATTGGATGTAGGATTCCTAATTTTGCGAACATTATTGCGTCGGTCATGGTGGATAGCGTTAATACATATTCGTCAGTTTGCCGGATCAATCTGGTTCCCCAGGAGGACATAGCTAGTTCTAATTCTAGTTTGTCTTCGCGTCTGCCAATTTCTGCAGTTTTATAGAGGATGTGTTCGATTCTAGTGTTCATATTTGTTGCCGATTTGGGAAGAGTGTTCAGCGTATTATATGCTTTACGGAATTCAGATTTAATTACGTGGGTTTGGTTATGAATTAAAGATGTTATTTGCTTTTGGTCGTTATAAATTTTGTCGATTTCGCGGTTATAATATTCCGCGTCGGTTTCGTCGAGTGTTCCGAACAGAGTTTTGTTGATCGAGCCGATGAATCCGAGAGGGGCTCGTCTTATTCTAACCGTATTTTTCCCGAGCGCGTGTGCTAATAAATTTTCGTATCGTACTGCCTCCGCTAGTTTTCTGTCTAGGTCTTCTCTTAGGGTGTCCGCGGGGCATGATGTTATGTTCTGGGCCCTGCACATGACCTTCATGCGGTTTACCGCGAAGGTGGTGTCTGGGCGGCTGGTTAGAATTTCCGCTACATCCAGAGCTGTTACTAGTCTCCACGTTGTCCGAAACGTGCGGATCGGGGATAGCTTCTCTGGATATAGTCCGGGGTTGTACCTTAACCGGGTAACGGAATAGTCGCCCTCCATATGGCTCGCGATCGTGAACTGGATGGAGGCGATTCCCAACAGCAGGTACCAGGGGCCCATGGTGGTTTGGTTGTTCTATCTAGTGGTTTGCTATTATTTACTGGACTTCCTAAAATAAATACCTTGTCTTTCAGGTAGGGTCGAAAGGGGGAGGCTTCCAGGTGTTATCGGATTTGTTTTCAAAGTTTTTCGAATGAGCGAGTTTTAATTTGTTAAGATGTTTTGCAAATTTTCTTCCCTGTTCGTCCCTGAGGATTGCGTTGCTATTGTCAGTTATTTCGCAAATTTTGAACGGGCCGATATAATGAGGGTCGAATTTACTAAGACGTGGCTCTTTTAATACATAAACTTGATCGTTGGACGAGAATTGGACTTCATTACTTTTCTTGTCGTATTGTAATTTTGAACGTTCTTTGCTTTGTTCAAGATTTTTCCTTGCTATTTGCCGTATCTCCTCTAATTTCTGTACTAAATTTTGAATGTATACTGGATAGGTCAGGAGTTCTTCATGGGTCATAGGAGTGAAGGGGTCTCTTGCTAGCTGGCCGAAAACTACTTCGTAAGGCGAAAAGTTTGTTGCTTCGTGTGTTGATGTGTTATATGAGTACGTTGCGAATGGGAGGAAAATATCCCAGTCATACTTGTTTTCAATGAAATGTTTTAAGTATTCGATGAGTACGTGGTGACTTCGCTCAAGGGAACCGTTAGTTTGAGGCCTGTAACCGGAGGTGGTAACGTGTTCAATATTAAAAGTTTTTGCTATTCCTTTAAGAACTTGATTAATAAACGGCGTTCCGCGATCCGTGAGGATTGCCCGTGGCGCGCCGAACATTGCAATAAAGTAACGCGAGAAGGCGTCTGCTACGGTCTCAGCTCGAATATCTGGTAATGGAATAGCCATGCAAAATTTTGAAAGTTGACATTGCAGTGTGAGAATATGACGGTTTCCGCTTGGCGTGAATGGAAGAGGTCCGACTGTGTCTAATGCTATCTTGTCAAATGGTTTTGCTAGGGTATCGGTAATAAGCATTGGTTCACGAGTTTTTATTCTTACTAGTTTCTGCTCCTGGCAGCTTTTGCAGGAACGTATGTAATCTTCTATGTTTCGATGCATTTTCGGCCATTCGAATCGGTCTCGAATGCGGCGGTAGGTTTTGGTCACTCCCTTGTGACCTCCTATCAGGCTCTCGTGGTAATGACGGATAATATCTTCGCGTTGGTCCTCTGGTGGAGTCTGTACCTCGCCCGTGCAGATTGTGATAGTTGTGGGATAGTCATGAAATACTTCATATAAATGCTGTTGGAGCATTGGTATGCTAACTTGAAGCAAGGTTTCTCCGCTTGCCGGAATGCGGAGGTTATCTATGCCTTCTATTTTGGCGCTGAGTTTTAATGCGTGTAATATGTAGGGTAATTGATGTGGTTCGATTGTGTGAAAGAAATGTCTTGCTCCTACAATGCTAAAGATTCGCCTTTCCTCGGCTTGGGTAATAATTACGCGGCCTTCAGTTAGATCTTCGTTGAGTATGTTTGTCTCTGATAGCATTCCTAGAGCTTTTAAAGTTCTGCAAATAGGGCTGGTGAGAATTTTATCGGCAGGGATAAAGTGCGCGATATTACCAGGGCCCTCCGTGAGAGGAGTTTTAGAAATTACTATTTTGCAATGAGTTGCCGTTGTTGTTGGGCCGGCGGTGACCTGAGGGTCCGGTGCGTAAGTATTATCTATCTCCTTCCATTCGCGAGTGAATTTGGGGGTCCTAAACGTAGACTGCGGTATATCTAGTATTTCTGAAGGAGATGGCAAAACCCATGAAGTGCGTGTTGGTTGTTCGACGGTATCTGTTTGCGTGAGCTCGTGTGAGGATGGTTCATGTTCTGAATCACCTTGATCTGTGGATGGCTGTGTAGGTTCCCGGGTGGAGAGAGGTGACCCCCAAGATACACGTTTTCTTGGTTTTGGGGTACTACTCGCCAATGCCTCATGCTCTTGCTCCGTGGTGACGTTGTCATCCCTCATGGTGGAGT
Organism: Osmia bicornis bicornis; assembly: GCF_907164935.1. Classification (NCBI taxonomy): domain Eukaryota; kingdom Metazoa; phylum Arthropoda; class Insecta; order Hymenoptera; family Megachilidae; genus Osmia; species Osmia bicornis. Next base: position 33,621 of record NW_025791079.1, read on the forward strand.
TTGCATTGGGCTCGATTTCTTCCGGTTCTATATTCCCTATGGATTGTGTTTCATCCAGGATCAAGGATGGTGGTTCCTCATAACTTGGCCTAAGTTGGGCCGCACGGCGTGCGCTTACCCGGGTTGCGATGGGTTCTTCCGAAGGCGTTATTGGTAACGCAAAAGGTACCGGATTCCTTGACAAGGCGTCTGCGTTTGCATTTACACGACCCGGTTTGTATATGATTTCATAATTATAATCCTCTAGGAGTATTCGCCATCGGGCTAGACGTGACACCGGGTCTTTAACCGAGAATAGCCATTGTAGGGGGCGATGATCAGTTACTAACGTGAATTTTCTGCCATAGATATATGTTCTGAAATGTTTGACTGCAAAAATGATCGCGAAGCATTCTTTTTCCGTTGTAGAATAGTTTTGCTGAGCCGGCGTAAGAGCTAACGATGCGTAGGCGATAGGTGGATCTTCGCCTATTTTGCCCTGACTTAGGACAGCGCCGACAGCGATGTCTGATGCGTCGGTGGTGATAATAAAGGGTTCATCAAAATTCGGATAGCGTAAAACGGGTTCTTTGCACAACGTCTGTCGTAGTTCTTCAAAACTTTTCTGGTGGGCTTCGGTCCATGCAAATGGTTTCTTGGGACTCGTTAATTCTGTCAAAGGTTTGGCCTGTTGTGACAGATCCGGGATGAATCGCCTATAGTAGTTTACCAATCCTAAAAATTGTTTGAGTGTTTTACGCGTGGTTGGAGTCGGAAAACTTTCTACTGCTCGAATTTTCTCCGGGTTTGGTCTTATTCCCTCGGATGAGATGATATGGCCCAAATAGGTTACCTCCTTTTTCAGGAATTCTGCCTTATCTGGTTGTAATGTGAGGTTATTTTCGCGTAGGCGTTGGAATAACGTTTCGAGTCGTGTTTCCATTTCCTCCAAGGTGCGTCCGTAAACTACTATGTCGTCAATGTATACGTACAGGATTTTCCCAATTAATCCCTTTAAAACGAGTTGCATGAGCCTTTGAAAAGTGGCAGGTGCATTTTTCAAACCGAACGGCATGCGCGCGTATTCGTAATGTCCATCCGGAGTTGAGAATGCCGTTTTCTCCTGATCCTCCGGGGCCATGCGTATTTGATGAAATCCGTTTGCCAAGTCAAACACAGCGAAATATTTCGCACCTCCTAACCGGTCGAAAATATCTGAAATGCGGGGAATCGGGAAACGGTCGTCGATTGTTTTCGCGTTTAATTTACGGAAGTCTACGACCATTCTCCAGCGCACATTTCCTTTCGAATCTGGTTTTTTCGGAACTAGCCAGAGGGGCGAATTGTATGGTGAGTTCGAGGGAACTATTACTCCCAAATCCTCTAAATTTTGAATTTGCTTCGATATTTCTTTCTCCTGGTCAACGCTGAAGGGATACTGTCGCGTGAATACCGGAGTTTTGTCGTCCACAGGGATGTTGTGAACGATTGTTTTCGTATCTCCCAGGGGATCGCCGGGAATAAAAAATCTATCCGCGTAACGTGTTACGATACTTTCAACCATGCGTCGCGGTTTGTCTTCTAAGTGATCTAATTTTAACGCTTTGTTAATTTTATGGATTCTTTCAATGTCGGAGTGTTGCGTGACGACATAGTCTCCTAGGTCTTCGCCTTGAAATTCCAGCTGTTCATCTGTCAGCGGTGTCAGCGGTCTAGGTGGGTCAGTAATGTCGGTCACGTTGCGCGTTTTGTCACTGGACTCCTGCGGATTCTGCTGGGTCAGCCGTTCGACGGCACGGTCCGCGTCTTCGTCGTTATCGTCGGTGCAATCGGCTGACGCAATTTTCGTACATTCCTGTTCACCGAGGAGCGCTCGTGGGGCTTCCTGGTTGCGTTGAGAAGATGTCAGCGTTCCTTTTATCTCCCGTGAGTTCGAGAATCCGATAGGATGAATCGGCCGTTTGCTCGTTACTAGGGTTCTATGATGAAAAGAAATTTCGCTTTCTTCTTGTAGGAGGTACGGGCTACCTAATAATCCTATAACTCCGTCAGGGAAATCCGGGTTGTCGACGACATAGAAGAGGGTTTGGCTTTCGTTTATTTTGATGCTTATGATACCGGCAGCAATGATGTATCCTTGCAGTCCTTTTACGCAGACGCTCTCGCATTTAATGATCGGCGCGTCGGCCCGTAGCGCGTTTGACTTAATCAAGTTCAACATCGAGCCGGTGTCTATTATAAATTCTCCGTTTCCTTTCCTTAGTTCCTTTGAGCGGATCTTGATTCGCGGCGAAGGAGCCTGTAAGAGTCCTGGAGACTCGCTTGGGGCTGGTGGTGATCGCGGCGAGGCGAAAAAGCTGCGCCCGCTCGATGGTCCGCGGGTGAACGGGCGCGATTGAAGTTTAAATTTTCCCTTTCTGGCGTACTATTTCGCGACTGTCTGTTATCTAGTCTCGGCGGAGGATCGCGCCCACGTTCAGGATAGCTATTTCCTAGTGGTCGGCGTGGTCCTTGGCGCCGATTAGGTCCGCGTGAATAATTATTTGAATAGTTTGTTGGACCTGAATATTGAGTTCCGTGTGCGTTATGGTAATTATGGTGATTATGGTAATATGGATCTTGGGGTGGTGGCCTTTGCGCGTGGCCGCACCCGCAGAAACAAGACGGCTGCGGGGGTATGTATGGTGCACGGCCGTGTGGGCATCCGGACCCGCATGGTGGGGTTGCGTACCGAGATTGGCACGTGTTTGCCAGAGGGGCCGCGGGCTGGACCGTGTTCGCATAGCAAGAGCCACATGGATGGCTAGGGTATTCTGGTTGTACCTGCGGTGGCGGTTCTCGCCATTCAGACCAGGTTCGATTGTAGTCGTATGGTGAAGGAGGGGTTGCTGGTAAAGGATGAACGTGAGAATTTGCCGGAGGGGCCAATTTTTTCATTTTCGCATCATTCTTATCTATTAAAAGAGCCTCGTCCATGATACCGGTGAGCGTTGTTTTTCTCGCTGGCCGACTCTCGGCGAACCGCGACCCTTCTTACTCTTCCCCTTAGGTCCTCTGATTGCATCCGCACTATACGTAGCGTTCCGCTTACGGTGCCCTTACACACATGGAGTATAGAATTGAATGAACTGAATGGACGGATGAATGCATGTGACAAACGAAACGAGCGTTCCGAGCGCTACCGCGTGCTCTCGCATGAGCATTCCTTCGTTCGAAAAATTTTTCGCGCCCTCTCCCACGCCCGGAATTCGCCCATCGAGAGATTTAGCTCATCCAAAGTGTGTTGCGGTCGATGGTGTCCAGGCAACCCAAGACTTCCTTTCGCTCGCTTTCATGCGTGCATTCCTCAGTGCGCGTAACCAATTCCAGGCCCTAAATCCGCCCATCGAGAGGCTTAGCTCACCCAAATGTGTGAAGCGATCGCTGGTGTCCAGGTGGCTCGGGCTCTCCTCTCTCTCGCATTCATGCGAGCACTCCTTCGTTTTCGCGACCTCTCCCAGGCTGAGATCCGCCCATCGAGAGGCTTACCTCGCCCAAATGTGTGTTGCGGCCTCTGGTGACCAAGCGGCTCAGCTCAACCCTACACATCTCCTGCGGAAACATACGGGTGGGGAAAAATGATTCTGCAAGGATAATGCACAGTTCCGGCGGTGTGTACGCACAACGGCTGTAGAGTGTCCACCAACGCACTCTATACCTTCTGTGGCTAAATGAAATCACCGTCGGTCAAAATAGCCTGCGTTACAAGCGGAGGTGCGCTGGTGGTTACCCTCGACGTTCTAGGACGACTGAACGCCTTTAGGTCGTCCGAGTCGGTCGATGTGTAGGCAACATCGTGGCTACACAGAATGCTCTCCATTAAAGCCCTCTGGGGTTGCCGGAGGTGTCTGTGGCCGATACGGAGTAAGTTTTTAGTGGGTATTGGGGTACTATAACGATCCAACTCAGGGAAACTTGTTTTGGTATGTATATTTGGGTCCCACACTGCCCGAGACCCCTCCTAACCCGACGGGTTCCTCGCTTACGTAAATGTATTTTCTTGCTGTCAAAATATTAAAAAAAAGGTTAGGTTAGGTTAGATTAGATTAGGTTAGGTTAGGTTACCCCTGTGGCTGGGGGGTTTAGAATACAGACACGGTAACCCCTGCCTGTCGTAAGAGGCGACTAAAAGAGGGCGTGAAGATAGAAGACAACGAAGAGGACAGTCGTGGTCGGGGCACTGCAGTGAGAAGAGGACGCTCTGAAGGAGTGAAGCAGAACACGGGTGAGCTTTCGTTTATTTATTAATACTTAATCATTCAATTTTGTGTGCTTGAGATCTTGTAAGAATGTGCGAGTGTGTGCGAGTGAGAGTGTGCGTGTGCGGGATGTATGTAGCAGGTATCGGGACGTCATGGCTGAAAGCAGAAGAGAAGGTGGCGAGGTAGAAGAAGAGCAACGATGACTCCAGAAAAGAAGAGGCGGAAACTGATGACAGGCGTGGTTGGGACGCTGCAGTGGAGAAAAGGACGTCCTGAGGGGATGAAGCAGAACACAGGTACTTATTTCTTTATTACTTACATAATTAATTATTTATTTTGTGCGTGTTGATGCTTGATTGAGGGCTCGTGCGAACGTGAGTGTGGGTGTGCGGTGTGTATGCGTTAGGATTCCAGACAACATGACTCAAAGGAGAAGAGTAGAGGCAAAGATTGATGATAGACGTGACTGGGACGCTGCAGCGGAGAAGAGGACGCTCTGAAGGAGCGAAGCAGGATACAAGTATTTATTATTTGTTTATTATTTATATAATTATTTATTTTTGTGTGCCTGCTGCTTGATAGAGGGCGTGTAAGAGTGTGCGAGTGCGAGTGTGGGTGTGCGGTGTGTATGCGGTAGGTTTCCGGGCATCGTGGCTCAGAGAAGAGAAGGCGGCGAGGTAGAAGAAGAGTGGCGATGACTTGAGAATAGAAGAGGCGGAAAATGAAGACAGCCGTGGCTGGGATGCTGCAGTGGAGAAGAGGACGCCTTCATTGGGTTAATCAGGATACAGGTATTTATTGGTTTATTTATTTATATATTTATTCATTTATTTTGTGCGAGTTTGATGGTTGCTTGAAGCCCGTGAGAATGTGTGTGCGAGTGTGCGTGGAACAGGTCATCGAGGATTGCAGCCTACGAAGACGTGGCGCAGTCAACCGGGGAAAGGATTCGCCGCGGGACCTGGCTGTGTTGAAGAGCAAGCCCTGCTGAAGCAGGTGAACACATGGCGCGACCACCCGTTGAGCAGGAGCTCCGGTTCCTGGTCGTGGCCGAAGAAGAAGCCCTGACCTCGCTTTGCAGACTGGTGAACATATGGCGCGATCCACCGTTGAGCAGGAGCTCCGGTTCCTGGTCGTGGCCGAAGAGAAAGCTCCTGACCTCGGTTTGCAGGCTGGTGAGGACATGGCGCGATCACCCGTTGAGCAGGAGCTCCAGTTCCTGGTCGTGGCCGAAGAGGAAAATGCTAGGCAGGCGACGAGGTGGCGCGGTCACGCCGGGATGGTGCGATCCTTGAGGATGTCCCCCGTGCCGATCGTTGCTGAAGAAAAATGGCCTGTCCTCGTGGAAGGTCAGGTGGGCGTGATAACATCTAGGATAAACCACATCTTCATTATCAACCAACCATGGTGGACGAAGATGGACAGGGTCAACTGTGGAGATACGATGTCCCGGTTCCTGGCCGTGTCGAAGAGCAAGCTCCTGCCCCGGCAGGTGAACACATGGGGCGACCACCCGGAATGGGCTTTCTCCGGTTCCTGGTCGTGGCCGAAGAAAAATCCTGTGCCTTACCGTAGCAGGTTGAAAATGTCCTACCGCTGGATCGGAGGTGCAACGGCGTGGATCCTCAATCTATCATGTCGCCTAGCGCATGTCAGATTGAGGGAGGACGGAATAACGCGAAATGCGTTGAATTGTCAAAGCGCCGTTGTGGCTATACGCTGGTATTCTTTACATATTCTAACGAGTGAAAAAAGGTACCGGAGGCCCACGTTAGGGGAGAGGTTTTAGTGGGTAGTATGTCCAGCCTCGGGAGTGCCCCCTCTGGGCTGCCCGTCTAGGTCGCCCCTTCAGGGCTGTGGCCTACTCTTGGGCTAAACTCAACCCGTAAGGGTTGGGTTGCCAGGTTGCCTCCTTCTGGCGTTGTCTCTTTGGGTTCGCCCTCACCTCGCGGGCGCCAGGCTGCCCCTTCAGGGCGGACATGAGTCCCACACTGACCGGGTCCCCCCTAGCCGAATAGACGAAAAGGGGAACCAATCCGCGCGTGCGCAAACGCATTTCCTCTTCCAATTGAACCCAAAAAAAAAGCAAAAAAAAGGTTAGGTTAGGTTCCATGGACCTGGCCAAGTGTAATGGCTGGGCGGGGAGGTGGCTGATGGGTGCACCAGTCGCTAGCGACCAACCCCGGGGTACCTGGCGACCCCCGGGTGTATCTGCCTTACCCAGGTAAGGCGGCTCTGCCTGGGCGGACCTAGGATTCGACCTACTCGTGGGACCAACATGGAAAATTCTACAAACCAAAAACAAAACGCAGGACGGGACGAAACGATGACAAACCAGGCAAGGGAACCTGACACGGTCAGGTCGGCGAGGAATGAGGAGACGGCGCAGCCGGGGCCCAGGAGGGCCGCGGCTCCCGCTCGGGCCAGAAGGGCGCGACCCATGTCGGCGGGATCCACCAGGGGCAGCAGGGCTTCTTCTGCTGCCTCTGATAGGGGATTCTGGCGACAGCCGGTTGACAGCGAGGAGGAGTCGGATGGGTCGGTCATCTCGGTGCCGCCAACGACCCCCAGCACCTCGGCTGCGTCAAAGAGGGGACGCCCCCATACATCGGCGGCTACGTGGCCCTTGCCGCGAAGAAAGAATTCCTGCGCCTACAGCGGGAGGAGATGGAGCTCCAGGCAACTAGGGAGCTACTGGGCGTCGGCGCGGCCCCCCGCCAGCCAAGCCGGTCGGCCCTGAAGCTGAGGGTGGCGGAGCAAATTGCGCGGGAGGTGCGCCACCTCCCCTAGCCCGACCTTGTGGCGCGCGCCATGGATGGCGCCGTAAAGTTCGGGAAGGTCACGGGGTGCTCCAAAAACCTGAAGGGCACGTGTGTCCGTGCCCTGAGGCCGGCATCCGGCGACGTGGAGGCGGTCGTAAACGAGCTGGAGCTGAGGGCCGCGCGGCACCGCGACGACCACGAAACGGAGGAGCTCAGGGCCCAATTACAAATCCGCGACGCCAAAATTGCGTCACAAGCGGAGGAGATTGCGACGCTGCGGCGGGAGCTGGAGGCTCTGCGCGAGAGGCCCACGGCGGTAGAAGCCCCGGCCTCCCCTGGCACCAGGAAGGCGTCGCGGCCGGCGTCCCCGCTGGAGCAGGAGGCCCGGCCGAAGAGGAGCTGTCGAAGTGCTACCACGTTGGAGGAGACAGAGGACCCCGCCCCGGTGCGTTCACCGTCGCCTGCCTCGACCGCAGGGGGGCGGGCCGCGGACGACCCCACCGAGCACGAGGCCCCGGCCGCCAAGGGGGGGCCAGGGCGTCGGGGACGGCCGCGCTCATGGATGGCATCGCTGACCTCGTCGCGCGGAGCGTGGCCGACCTCCGGCGGGAGCTCGTTGGGGAGCGGGCTCGGCCCCGCTCCACGGCGGCCGCCGCAGGGTGCCCCCCTTCTGTCACCTCTGGATGGCAGGGGAAGGGGCAGAGGCAACAGCGCGGGGATCACACGACATCCGGGGGAACTCCATAGCCCCAGAAAAAGGGTTCGGGTGCGGCTAGGACTCGCGCGCCTTCCCGCCCTACGGCCTCCTCCGGCTCGTTCGTTGCCGACAGGATGGCAAAAATCCAGGAGGACCACCGCCAGGAGACCGAGGCGTGGTCCAAGGTGGTAGGCCGCAAATCAAGAAGGCAGAGGCGGCGAAGAAGAAGGGTGTGGAGATGGCCCCCCCCTCCGCCGCCGGCGAAGAAGACGGGGAGTAGTACGACGGCCGGGACGATAAATCCCCCGGCCGCACGAAAGGAGGGAGCCGAGGGGGGCAAGGAGACAAAGGAGGCCACAAAGAAGCCCCGCCACGCCCGCCACCTCAAAACCGCGGCGGTCACGCTAACGGTCGCGCCCGGGGCGAAGACCACCTGCTGTGAGGCAATGATCAGGGCCAGGTAGGAGGTCGACCACGGCATCACCGATCTCCGGCCCAGGCGCGCGGCCACTGGCGGTCTCGTGCTGGTGATCGCCGGGACGGAGAGGGCGGCAAAGGCGGCGGCACTGGCTACCCGCCTCCAAACTGTGTTCTGCGGGTCCGATGAGGTTAGGGTGGCGTGCCCAGTTAAGATGGGCGAGATCCGCCTCATCGGGCTCGACGATTCGGTCACCCGGGAGGAGGTAGCACCGGCGGTGGCAACCGGAGGAGCGTGCACCGCGGAGGAGGTCAAGGTGGGGAAGATTCGCGCCCCACCCCGTGGCCTGGGGAGGGTCTGGGTGAGGTGCCCCCTCACCGCAGCCAACAACGTCGTCGACGCCGGGAGGCTGAGGGTCGGCTGGTCCTCAGCACGATTCGAGGCCCTGGCGGCTCGCCCCCTGCAGTTCTACCGCTGCCTGGAGACTGGACATGTCAGGCAGCGGTGTCCCTGCGGGGTCGATAGTTCGGATCGCTGCTTCAACTGCTGCGATCTGGACCATCGAGCCAGTGGCTGTATGGCCCCGCCGCGGTGCGCCCTGTGCACCGATTCAGGGCGGCCCGCGGGGCACGGGATGGGGACTAGAGGATGCCCGTCGATCTCCGCGAAGAAAGGGCGGAAGAAGTCCGCCAAAAAGACGAGCGCGAAGCAGTTCCCGGCAGCATCGTCCACTGGGATAGCGGGCCCCAGTAACGCAGGAGCAGCTGTGGAGGCAGCGGTGGAGCCGGCGCGCAATGTGGCCTAAGGGTCCTTTCCTGCAGGCCAACATCAACCACTCGGCCGGGGCGCAGGAACTTTTACTACAAACACTGGCCGAGTGGCAGATTGAGGTTGCGGTGGTGTCGGAGCCGTACCGCGTACTGGACCGACCCAACTAATTCGTCGACGCGGCGGGCTCCGTCGCCATCGTCCTGGGTGGTCGGCACGTACCCCCGCCCGCCGATGTGTTAGCACGGGGGCGGGGTTTCGTGGCCGTTGACTGGGGGGCGTAGCAATAGTGGGCGTGTACGCGCCGCCCAACTGGTCCCTAGAGCGGTTCGAGGAGTTCGTGGACCGGGTGGTGAGCGTTGTGGTGAGCACCCACACCCGGCCGGCGTTGGTCCTCGGGGATTTCAACTCCAATGCCGAAGCCTGGGTGTCTCCGAGGACCGACGCGAGAGGAGGGGCGGTACTGCTCTGGGCTGTACTGCTCTGGGCGACTGGCGCGGGGCTCCTGCTCCTGAACAGGGGCTCCGCCAGCACCTGCGTTCGTGCTCAGTGGGAATCCATTGTGGATCTGGGCTGGGCGTCCCCTGTGGCCGGGCGCATGGTGCAAAATTGGAGGGTGGCGGCGAGGGATACGCTGAGTGATCACCTATACATCACCTTCGGCTACTCCCTCCCCGCCGTCCCCCGGCCGGCGGGTGGCCCGCCACTGCGTCGCTGGGTGCTGAGGAGGCTGGACAAGGACATGCATTGAGGGGGAGGCCAGGTGGTTCCGGGAGGCGATGACCGCAATATGCGACACCGCCATGCCCCGGGCCCCGCGCCTGCCCCCCCTGAGGGCGGTGTACTGGTGGTCGGGCGACATTGTGGATCTCCGATCCGAGTGTCAGCACGCCCGGAGCCAGTGGCAGCGCGCCCGAAGGGCTCGATTCCGCGACCCGGCGAGGGAGGATCTGCTGAGGGGCACATACCAGGTCTTCGTGGTTGCCCTGAGGCAGGCCATCAGGGACGCGAAATCCCGGGCGTGGGAGGAGCTCCAGGGCTCTCTGGACGAGGACCCGTGGGTGCGCCCTTACCGGATGGTCATGGGCAAGCTCCGCGCACGGGCGCCGCCGGTCTCGGAGAGCCTGGACCCCCAGCTGCTGACGCCGGTAATAGACACCCTCTTCTCCGGTTCCGGGGGAACGTCGCACCCGCGCCACCAGCAAGGGCCGGCGGTGCCCGTCGCCTGGTCCGCCGACCTGGGTGTCACAGAGGAGGAGCTGGACGATACCGTCAGAAGGCTCCGGGCCAAGGACACCGCCCCGGGCCGGGACGGCATCCCCGGCCGCGCCTGGGTTATCGCGTCCGGCATCCTAGGTCCGAGGCTGTGCCGCCTCTTCAGCGCCGCTTTAGAGCAGGGGGTATTCCCCTCGATTTGGAAGGAGGGGCGGCTGGTCCTCTTCCGAAAGGACGGACGGCCCGCAGATTCTCTCTCTGCGTACCGGCCCATTGTACTGTTGGACGAGGTGGGAAAGCTCTTCGAGCGTGTCATCGCAAACCGCCTCGTCCACCACCTGTCGAGTGTTGGCTCCGATCTGGCCGACATCCAGTTCGGGTTTCGCGAGGGTCGCAGCACCATCGACGCTATCCAGCGGGTGCGCACCCTCGCCGAGTCGGTCACGTCCCGGGGTGCGGTAGCGCTGGGCGTCTCCTTGGACGTTACAAACGCGTTCAACACCCTCCCCATGGGACGATACGGGGTCGCTGGTTCACCACAACGTCCCCCCGTATCTGCAGAGTATCATCGGGGCCTTCCTGGATGGCAGGTGGATACTGTACACGGGCCGGGACGGTACGCTGCACTGGAGGAAGGTCGAATGCGGAGT